>NW_021963233.1:0-139814 GCF_901765095.1 Microcaecilia unicolor
ATTTTTTTGAAATAGAAATTATTTTCTTCAGTTTTATAGATAATTTTGATATTCATTAAAAATTAGCTTTATAGAATAGAGAAGTTGCCATCCAATACTTTACTAATGTTTAAGAAAAATTCTGTATTATTTATATAAATATTAACCATACATTAAGTGGTCTTTAATAGATAATTTGTAAAAAAAAAAAATGTAATTATTGTAAGGTCAAAACATATTTTTGGAATAGTTTCTAATTATCACATCTTTGGTTCTTTTAGGACCAAGTACCACTGCAGGATCTACAACAACAGGTAATATTAAACAACTTCTTTTTAAAACTCTGTTCTCTTTCCTCTTAATGTAGCCCAAAATTCAGAAGCAAAAGGTTCTTTTTCCTTTGCAGATTTCTTATCCTGCTTGAGTTTTAAAAAATATATTCATTAAAAATTCACTCTATAATGCTTTGTAGAATAGAGAAATTACCATTCATCATTTTACTAAAATGTTTGATTGAAATTAACTATGATTTCTATAGATTTTTAAAATAAAGTAAATGGATATTCATTGTTTATTTGAGAAAAAAAAATAATGATAATGAAGAGAAGTAATCATTTTGAAATCAATTCCAATTAATACATCTCTGGTTCTTTTAGGCCCAAGTACCACTCCATGGTCTGAAACAACAGGTAATATTAGAAACCTTCTTTCTTGAAAATTTGTGCTCTTTCCTCTTACTGTAGAGGAAGTGGTGAAATTGTGAGTTATCAAATGCATCTTTAATGCACTCATTTCTTCCTTACAGATTCTTTTAAATTACAAATTGTTTGTTTTAAGTTTAGATACGATTGTGATATTCTTTAAATATTTTACTCCTTAATACTTTCCCAGATAGGGAATTTACAATATATTATTTTATCTATTTGTAAAAAAAATAATTATAGTAAAAACAAAAGATCTTTTGAGAATAAATTCTAAATAAAACATATCTGGTTCTTTTAGGACCAAGCACCACTGCAGGATCTACAACAACAGGTAATATTGGTAACTTTCTTTCTTTAAAATTTGTTCTCTTTTCTCTTTCTGTATAGGAAGTGGTGAAATTATGAGTCATCAGTTGCTTCTTTCATGTACTCTTTTCTTATCCTTACTGATTTTCTTAAATTACAAATTCTTTGCTTCAGGTTTACATAAAATTGTGATATTCATTAATAATTTTAATTCTTAATGCTTTCCCAGATAGAGAATTTCCAATATATTATTTTTTTTATTTGCGAAAAATTAATTATAGTAAAAGCAACAGATCTTTTGAGATTGCATTCTAATTAACACATCTTTGGTTCTTTTAGGACCAAGTACAACTGCAGGATCTACAACAACTGGTAATGATAAATACCCTCTATTTTTTAAATTTGTTCTTTTTCCGTACTATAGACCACGTGGCAAAATTATGAGGCATAAACTCCTTGACTCTATGTAGCGCCACGTAAATTGCACACGCAAATACAGGCCCTGTTTGCTAAGGTGCGCTAGCGTGTTTAGGGGCTCTTTTTTAGAGCGGCGATCATATTCCTTTGGGTGTTTCTAACGTTAGAGTGTGCTAATTATTAGCTCACACTAAAAATGCTAGTGCGCCTATAGCGTGGCTTAGTGAAAAGCGCCCTCATTTAATAATCCATTCAGCATTGGTAATTGCCAGTTAACAATGATTGACACAAATGAGTATTAAGTAGAATTTACGTGTACAAGTCTCTATGCATATTCTATAATGTGATGCACTTAATTTCTAACAGGGCGTGTTATAGTTTTGGAATCGGCGTGTCATGGGTGTTTCTAAAATCAATGCGAACTGTTATTGAATATACCCACCCTGCTCCTAAGTTAGGTGTTGGTATTTACACCAAGTTTTACTTGGCGTAACTGCCCACTACTAAATTTAGTCATGTGGATTGGCCCTCGATTTATTCTATAAACTGCATGGAAATTCAGGCATACTTTAGATATTTTTCATTTTTGCACCAAATTTTAAGGTGTGATATAAAGAATCTATCCCTAAATGACTTTTCATTTACTAGTTTCTAACCATGATTGATTTTCTTCAAATATATTTTGTTTTCTTCAGGTTTACCTATGATTTTGAAATTCCTAAAACTATACTCCATGAATCTTTATGGGATAGAGATGTATCATTTCTCTAATAGTTCATTAATGTTCAGAATGTTGTGTGTAGAGCCTTCTTAAACATTTAATACTTCTTCATATTTTATTTGTGAAAAACAGAGGGGCCCTGTTTACTAAGGTGCGTAAGCGTATTTAGTGTGCGCTAACGTTAGAGACACCAATTTATTGCTTTGAGTATCTATAGTGTTAGCAAATGCTAGTGCGCTTATACCACGGATTAGTAATCTTGGCCCTTAATTATAGTAAATACAAAAGATCTTTTTTGGAATAAATTCTAAATAAATCATCTCCGGTTCTTTTAGGACCAAGCACCACTGCGGGATCTACAACAATAGGTATGAGCCATCAGTTGCTTCTTTCTTGTACTCATTTCTTATCCTTACTGACTTTCTTAAATTACAAATTGTTTGCTTCAGGTTTACATAGGATTGTGATATTCATTAATAACAATAATCCTTAATGCTTTCCCAGATAGATAACTTACAATATATTATTTTTTTATTTGCGAAAAATGTAAATATAGTAAAAACAAAAGATCTTTTGCAAAAAAATTCTAAATAAAATATTTCCAGTTCCTTTAGATCAAAAAACCACCACAGGATCTACCACAATAGGTACATTTAAGAACCTTCTTTCCTTAAAATTTGTTCTCTCTCCTCTTACTTTAGAAGAAGTGGTGAAATTATGAGTCATCAAATGCAGCTATCATGCACTCATTTCTTTTCGTTATGGATTTCCTTAAATTACAAATTGTTTGCTTTAGGTTTACAAACGATTATTTTATTAATCTAAAATTTTAGTAGGTAATGATTTCCCAGATAGAGAATTTACAATATATTATTTTCTTAGTTGCAAAAAAATATTTATAGTATAAACAAAAGAGTAAATTCTAATTAAAATATATCTGGTTCTTTTAGGATCAAGCACCACTCCAGGATCTACAACAACAGGTAATATTGATAACTTTCTTTCTTTAAAATTTGTTCTCTTTTCTCTTTCTGTAGAGGAAGTGGTGAAATTGTGAGTTATCAAATGCATCTTTAATGCACTCATTTCTCCCTTACGGATTCTCTTAAATTACAAATTCTTTGTTTTAGGTTTAGATACGATTGTGATATTCTTTAAACATTTTACTCCTTAATGCTTTCCCAGATAGGGAATTTACAATATATTATTTTTTCTATTTGTAAAAAAAAATAATTATAGTAAAAGCAAAAGATCTTTTGAGAATAAATTCTTAATAAAACATATCTGGTTCTTTTAGGACCAAGCACCACTGCAGGATCTACAACAACAGGTAATATTGGTAACTTTCTTTCTTTAAAATTTGTTCTCTTTTCTCTTTCTGTATAGGAAGTGGTGAAATTATGAGTCATCAGTTGCTTCTTTCATGTACTCTTTTCTTATCCTTACTGATTTTCTTAAATTACAAATTCTTTGCTTCAGGTTTACATAAAATTGTGATATTCATTAATAATTTTAATTCTTAATGCTTTCCCAGATAGGGAATTTACAATATATTATTTTTTCTATTTGTAAAAAAAATAATTATAGTAAAAACAAAAGATCTTTTGAGAATAAATTCTAAATAAAACATATCTGGTTCTTTTAGGACCAAGCACCACTGCAGGATCTACAACAACAGGTAATATTAAGCAACAACATTTTTAAAACTCTTTCCTCTGCATGTAGCCCAATGTTGACATTCTGAGGCACTAGATAGTTTTTTTCTTACCTGATTTCTAAACCTGATTGATTTTTTGAAATAGAAATTATTTTCTTCAGTTTTATAGATAATTTTGATATTCATTAAAAATTAGCTTTATAGAATAGAGAAGTTGCCATCCAATACTTTACTAATGTTTAAGAAAAATTCTGTATTATTTATATAAATATTAACCATACATTAAGTGGTCTTTAATAGATAATTTGTAAAAAAAAAAAAATGTAATTATTGTAAGGTCAAAACATATTTTTGGAATAGTTTCTAATTATCACATCTTTGGTTCTTTTAGGACCAAGTACCACTGCAGGATCTACAACAACAGGTAATATTAAACAACTTCTTTTTAAAACTCTGTTCTCTTTCCTCTTAATGTAGCCCAAAATTCAGAAGCAAAAGGTTCTTTTTCCTTTGCAGATTTCTTATCCTGCTTGAGTTTTAAAAAATATATTCATTAAAAATTCACTCTATAATGCTTTGTAGAATAGAGAAATTACCATTCATCATTTTACTAAAATGTTTGATTGAAATTAACTATGATTTCTATAGATTTTTAAAATAAAGTAAATGGATATTCATTGTTTATTTGAGAAAAAAAAATAATGATAATGAAGAGAAGTAATCATTTTGAAATCAATTCCAATTAATACATCTCTGGTTCTTTTAGGCCCAAGTACCACTCCATGGTCTGAAACAACAGGTAATATTAGAAACCTTCTTTCTTGAAAATTTGTGCTCTTTCCTCTTACTGTAGAGGAAGTGGTGAAATTGTGAGTTATCAAATGCATCTTTAATGCACTCATTTCTTCCTTACAGATTCTTTTAAATTACAAATTGTTTGTTTTAAGTTTAGATACGATTGTGATATTCTTTAAATATTTTACTCCTTAATACTTTCCCAGATAGGGAATTTACAATATATTATTTTATCTATTTGTAAAAAAAATAATTATAGTAAAAACAAAAGATCTTTTGAGAATAAATTCTAAATAAAACATATCTGGTTCTTTTAGGACCAAGCACCACTGCAGGATCTACAACAACAGGTAATATTGGTAACTTTCTTTCTTTAAAATTTGTTCTCTTTTCTCTGTCTGTAGAGGAAGTGGTGAAATTATGAGTCATCAGTTGCTTCTTTCATGTACTCTTTTCTTATCCTTACTGATTTTCTTAAATTACAAATTCTTTGCTTCAGGTTTACATAAAATTGTGATATTCATTCATAATTTTAATCCTTAATGCTTTCCCAGATAGAGAATTTCCAATATATTATTTTTTTTATTTGCGAAAAATTAATTATAGTAAAAGCAACAGATCTTTTGAGATTGCATTCTAATTAACACATCTTTGGTTCTTTTAGGACCAAGTACAACTGCAGGATCTACAACAACTGGTAATGATAAATACCCTCTATTTTTTAAATTTGTTCTTTTTCCGTACTATAGACCACGTGGCAAAATTATGAGGCATAAACTCCTTGACTCTATGTAGCGCCACGTAAATTGCACACGCAAATACAGGCCCTGTTTGCTAAGGTGCGCTAGCGTGTTTAGGGGCTCTTTTTTAGAGCGGCGATCATATTCCTTTGGGTGTTTCTAACGTTAGAGTGTGCTAATTATTAGCTCACACTAAAAATGCTAGTGCGCCTATAGCGTGGCTTAGTGAAAAGCGCCCTCATTTAATAATCCATTCAGCATTGGTAATTGCCAGTTAACAATGATTGACACAAATGAGTATTAAGTAGAATTTACGTGTACAAGTCTCTATGCATATTCTATAATGTGATGCACTTAATTTCTAACAGGGCGTGTTATAGTTTTGGAATCGGCGTGTCATGGGTGTTTCTAAAATCAATGCGAACTGTTATTGAATATACCCACCCTGCTCCTAAGTTAGGTGTTGGTATTTACACCAAGTTTTACTTGGCGTAACTGCCCACTACTAAATTTAGTCATGTGGATTGGCCCTCGATTTATTCTATAAACTGCATGGAAATTCAGGCATACTTTAGATATTTTTCATTTTTGCACCAAATTTTAAGGTGTGATATAAAGAATCTATCCCTAAATGACTTTTCATTTACTAGTTTCTAACCATGATTGATTTTCTTCAAATATATTTTGTTTTCTTCAGGTTTACCTATGATTTTGAAATTCCTAAAACTATACTCCATGAATCTTTATGGGATAGAGATGTATCATTTCTCTAATAGTTCATTAATGTTCAGAATGTTGTGTGTAGAGCCTTCTTAAACATTTAATACTTCTTCATATTTTATTTGTGAAAAACAGAGGGGCCCTGTTTACTAAGGTGCGTAAGCGTATTTAGTGTGCGCTAACGTTAGAGACACCAATTTATTGCTTTGAGTGTCTATAGTGTTAGCAAATGCTAGTGCGCTTATACCACGGATTAGTAATCTTGGCCCTTAATTATAGTAAATACAAAAGATCTTTTTTGGAATAAATTCTAAATAAATCATCTCCGGTTCTTTTAGGACCAAGCACCACTGCGGGATCTACAACAATAGGTATGAGCCATCAGTTGCTTCTTTCTTGTACTCATTTCTTATCCTTACTGACTTTCTTAAATTACAAATTGTTTGCTTCAGGTTTACATAGGATTGTGATATTCATTAATAACGATAATCCTTAATGCTTTCCCAGATAGATAACTTACAATATATTATTTTTTTATTTGCGAAAAATGTAATTATAGTAAAAACAAAAGATCTTTTGCAAATAAATTCTAAATAAAATATTTCCAGTTCCTTTAGATCAAAAAACCACCACAGGATCTACCACAATAGGTACATTTAAGAACCTTCTTTCCTTAAAATTTGTTCTCTCTCCTCTTACTTTAGAGGAAGTGGTGAAATTATGAGTCATCAAATGCAGCTATCATGCACTCATTTCTTTTCGTTACGGATTTCCTTAAATTACAAATTGTTTGCTTTAGGTTTACAAACGATTATTTTATTAATCTAAAATTTTAGTAGGTAATGATTTCCCAGATAGAGAATTTACAATATATTATTTTCTTAGTTGCAAAAAAATATTTATAGTATAAACAAAAGAGTAAATTCTAATTAAAATATATCTGGTTCTTTTAGGATCAAGCACCACTCCAGGATCTACAACAACAGGTAATATTGATAACTTTCTTTCTTTAAAATTTGTTCTCTTTTCTCTTTCTGTATAGGAAGTGGTGAAATTATGAGTTATCAAATGCATCTTTAATGCACTCATTTCTCCCTTACGGATTCTCTTAAATTACAAATTCTTTGTTTTAGGTTTAGATACGATTGTGATATTCTTTAAACATTTTACTCCTTAATGCTTTCCCAGATAGGGAATTTACAATATATTATTTTTTCTATTTGTAAAAAAAAATAATTATAGTAAAAGCAAAAGATCTTTTGAGAATAAATTCTTAATAAAACATATCTGGTTCTTTTAGGACCAAGCACCACTGCAGGATCTACAACAACAGGTAATATTGGTAACTTTCTTTCTTTAAAATTTGTTCTCTTTTCTCTTTCTGTATAGGAAGTGGTGAAATTATGAGTCATCAGTTGCTTCTTTCATGTACTCTTTTCTTATCCTTACTGATTTTCTTAAATTACAAATTCTTTGCTTCAGGTTTACATAAAATTGTGATATTCATTAATAATTTTAATTCTTAATGCTTTCCCAGATAGGGAATTTACAATATATTATTTTTTCTATTTGTAAAAAAAATAATTATAGTAAAAACAAAAGATCTTTTGAGAATAAATTCTAAATAAAACATATCTGGTTCTTTTAGGACCAAGCACCACTGCAGGATCTACAACAACAGGTAATATTAAGCAACAACATTTTTAAAACTCTTTCCTCTGCATGTAGCCCAATGTTGACATTCTGAGGCACTAGATAGTTTTTTTCTTACCTGATTTCTAAACCTGATTGATTTTTTGAAATAGAAATTATTTTCTTCAGTTTTATAGATAATTTTGATATTCATTAAAAATTAGCTTTATAGAATAGAGAAGTTGCCATCCAATACTTTACTAATGTTTAAGAAAAATTCTGTATTATTTATATAAATATTAACCATACATTAAGTGGTCTTTAATAGATAATTTGTAAAAAAAAAAAATGTAATTATTGTAAGGTCAAAACATATTTTTGGAATAGTTTCTAATTATCACATCTTTGGTTCTTTTAGGACCAAGTACCACTGCAGGATCTACAACAACAGGTAATATTAAACAACTTCTTTTTAAAACTCTGTTCTCTTTCCTCTTAATGTAGCCCAAAATTCAGAAGCAAAAGGTTCTTTTTCCTTTGCAGATTTCTTATCCTGCTTGAGTTTTAAAAAATATATTCATTAAAAATTCACTCTATAATGCTTTGTAGAATAGAGAAATTACCATTCATCATTTTACTAAAATGTTTGATTGAAATTAACTATGATTTCTATAGATTTTTAAAATAAAGTAAATGGATATTCATTGTTTATTTGAGAAAAAAAAATAATGATAATGAAGAGAAGTAATCATTTTGAAATCAATTCCAATTAATACATCTCTGGTTCTTTTAGGCCCAAGTACCACTCCATGGTCTGAAACAACAGGTAATATTAGAAACCTTCTTTCTTGAAAATTTGTGCTCTTTCCTCTTACTGTAGAGGAAGTGGTGAAATTGTGAGTTATCAAATGCATCTTTAATGCACTCATTTCTTCCTTACAGATTCTTTTAAATTACAAATTGTTTGTTTTAAGTTTAGATACGATTGTGATATTCTTTAAATATTTTACTCCTTAATACTTTCCCAGATAGGGAATTTACAATATATTATTTTATCTATTTGTAAAAAAAATAATTATAGTAAAAACAAAAGATCTTTTGAGAATAAATTCTAAATAAAACATATCTGGTTCTTTTAGGACCAAGCACCACTGCAGGATCTACAACAACAGGTAATATTGGTAACTTTCTTTCTTTAAAATTTGTTCTCTTTTCTCTGTCTGTAGAGGAAGTGGTGAAATTATGAGTCATCAGTTGCTTCTTTCATGTACTCTTTTCTTATCCTTACTGATTTTCTTAAATTACAAATTCTTTGCTTCAGGTTTACATAAAATTGTGATATTCATTCATAATTTTAATCCTTAATGCTTTCCCAGATAGAGAATTTCCAATATATTATTTTTTTTATTTGCGAAAAATTAATTATAGTAAAAGCAACAGATCTTTTGAGATTGCATTCTAATTAACACATCTTTGGTTCTTTTAGGACCAAGTACAACTGCAGGATCTACAACAACTGGTAATGATAAATACCCTCTATTTTTTAAATTTGTTCTTTTTCCGTACTATAGACCACGTGGCAAAATTATGAGGCATAAACTCCTTGACTCTATGTAGCGCCACGTAAATTGCACACGCAAATACAGGCCCTGTTTGCTAAGGTGCGCTAGCGTGTTTAGGGGCTCTTTTTTAGAGCGGCGATCATATTCCTTTGGGTGTTTCTAACGTTAGAGTGTGCTAATTATTAGCTCACACTAAAAATGCTAGTGCGCCTATAGCGTGGCTTAGTGAAAAGCGCCCTCATTTAATAATCCATTCAGCATTGGTAATTGCCAGTTAACAATGATTGACACAAATGAGTATTAAGTAGAATTTACGTGTACAAGTCTCTATGCATATTCTATAATGTGATGCACTTAATTTCTAACAGGGCGTGTTATAGTTTTGGAATCGGCGTGTCATGGGTGTTTCTAAAATCAATGCGAACTGTTATTGAATATACCCACCCTGCTCCTAAGTTAGGTGTTGGTATTTACACCAAGTTTTACTTGGCGTAACTGCCCACTACTAAATTTAGTCATGTGGATTGGCCCTCGATTTATTCTATAAACTGCATGGAAATTCAGGCATACTTTAGATATTTTTCATTTTTGCACCAAATTTTAAGGTGTGATATAAAGAATCTATCCCTAAATGACTTTTCATTTACTAGTTTCTAACCATGATTGATTTTCTTCAAATATATTTTGTTTTCTTCAGGTTTACCTATGATTTTGAAATTCCTAAAACTATACTCCATGAATCTTTATGGGATAGAGATGTATCATTTCTCTAATAGTTCATTAATGTTCAGAATGTTGTGTGTAGAGCCTTCTTAAACATTTAATACTTCTTCATATTTTATTTGTGAAAAACAGAGGGGCCCTGTTTACTAAGGTGCGTAAGCGTATTTAGTGTGCGCTAACGTTAGAGACACCAATTTATTGCTTTGAGTGTCTATAGTGTTAGCAAATGCTAGTGCGCTTATACCACGGATTAGTAATCTTGGCCCTTAATTATAGTAAATACAAAAGATCTTTTTTGGAATAAATTCTAAATAAATCATCTCCGGTTCTTTTAGGACCAAGCACCACTGCGGGATCTACAACAATAGGTATGAGCCATCAGTTGCTTCTTTCTTGTACTCATTTCTTATCCTTACTGACTTTCTTAAATTACAAATTGTTTGCTTCAGGTTTACATAGGATTGTGATATTCATTAATAACGATAATCCTTAATGCTTTCCCAGATAGATAACTTACAATATATTATTTTTTTATTTGCGAAAAATGTAATTATAGTAAAAACAAAAGATCTTTTGCAAATAAATTCTAAATAAAATATTTCCAGTTCCTTTAGATCAAAAAACCACCACAGGATCTACCACAATAGGTACATTTAAGAACCTTCTTTCCTTAAAATTTGTTCTCTCTCCTCTTACTTTAGAGGAAGTGGTGAAATTATGAGTCATCAAATGCAGCTATCATGCACTCATTTCTTTTCGTTACGGATTTCCTTAAATTACAAATTGTTTGCTTTAGGTTTACAAACGATTATTTTATTAATCTAAAATTTTAGTAGGTAATGATTTCCCAGATAGAGAATTTACAATATATTATTTTCTTAGTTGCAAAAAAATATTTATAGTATAAACAAAAGAGTAAATTCTAATTAAAATATATCTGGTTCTTTTAGGATCAAGCACCACTCCAGGATCTACAACAACAGGTAATATTGATAACTTTCTTTCTTTAAAATTTGTTCTCTTTTCTCTTTCTGTAGAGGAAGTGGTGAAATTGTGAGTTATCAAATGCATCTTTAATGCACTCATTTCTCCCTTACGGATTCTCTTAAATTACAAATTCTTTGTTTTAGGTTTAGATACGATTGTGATATTCTTTAAACATTTTACTCCTTAATGCTTTCCCAGATAGGGAATTTACAATATATTATTTTTTCTATTTGTAAAAAAAAATAATTATAGTAAAAGCAAAAGATCTTTTGAGAATAAATTCTTAATAAAACATATCTGGTTCTTTTAGGACCAAGCACCACTGCAGGATCTACAACAACAGGTAATATTGGTAACTTTCTTTCTTTAAAATTTGTTCTCTTTTCTCTTTCTGTATAGGAAGTGGTGAAATTATGAGTCATCAGTTGCTTCTTTCATGTACTCTTTTCTTATCCTTACTGATTTTCTTAAATTACAAATTCTTTGCTTCAGGTTTACATAAAATTGTGATATTCATTAATAATTTTAATTCTTAATGCTTTCCCAGATAGGGAATTTACAATATATTATTTTTTCTATTTGTAAAAAAAATAATTATAGTAAAAACAAAAGATCTTTTGAGAATAAATTCTAAATAAAACATATCTGGTTCTTTTAGGACCAAGCACCACTGCAGGATCTACAACAACAGGTAATATTAAGCAACAACATTTTTAAAACTCTTTCCTCTGCATGTAGCCCAATGTTGACATTCTGAGGCACTAGATAGTTTTTTTCTTACCTGATTTCTAAACCTGATTGATTTTTTGAAATAGAAATTATTTTCTTCAGTTTTATAGATAATTTTGATATTCATTAAAAATTAGCTTTATAGAATAGAGAAGTTGCCATCCAATACTTTACTAATGTTTAAGAAAAATTCTGTATTATTTATATAAATATTAACCATACATTAAGTGGTCTTTAATAGATAATTTGTAAAAAAAAAAAAATGTAATTATTGTAAGGTCAAAACATATTTTTGGAATAGTTTCTAATTATCACATCTTTGGTTCTTTTAGGACCAAGTACCACTGCAGGATCTACAACAACAGGTAATATTAAACAACTTCTTTTTAAAACTCTGTTCTCTTTCCTCTTAATGTAGCCCAAAATTCAGAAGCAAAAGGTTCTTTTTCCTTTGCAGATTTCTTATCCTGCTTGAGTTTTAAAAAATATATTCATTAAAAATTCACTCTATAATGCTTTGTAGAATAGAGAAATTACCATTCATCATTTTACTAAAATGTTTGATTGAAATTAACTATGATTTCTATAGATTTTTAAAATAAAGTAAATGGATATTCATTGTTTATTTGAGAAAAAAAAATAATGATAATGAAGAGAAGTAATCATTTTGAAATCAATTCCAATTAATACATCTCTGGTTCTTTTAGGCCCAAGTACCACTCCATGGTCTGAAACAACAGGTAATATTAGAAACCTTCTTTCTTGAAAATTTGTGCTCTTTCCTCTTACTGTAGAGGAAGTGGTGAAATTGTGAGTTATCAAATGCATCTTTAATGCACTCATTTCTTCCTTACAGATTCTTTTAAATTACAAATTGTTTGTTTTAAGTTTAGATACGATTGTGATATTCTTTAAATATTTTACTCCTTAATACTTTCCCAGATAGGGAATTTACAATATATTATTTTATCTATTTGTAAAAAAAATAATTATAGTAAAAACAAAAGATCTTTTGAGAATAAATTCTAAATAAAACATATCTGGTTCTTTTAGGACCAAGCACCACTGCAGGATCTACAACAACAGGTAATATTGGTAACTTTCTTTCTTTAAAATTTGTTCTCTTTTCTCTGTCTGTAGAGGAAGTGGTGAAATTATGAGTCATCAGTTGCTTCTTTCATGTACTCTTTTCTTATCCTTACTGATTTTCTTAAATTACAAATTCTTTGCTTCAGGTTTACATAAAATTGTGATATTCATTCATAATTTTAATCCTTAATGCTTTCCCAGATAGAGAATTTCCAATATATTATTTTTTTTATTTGCGAAAAATTAATTATAGTAAAAGCAACAGATCTTTTGAGATTGCATTCTAATTAACACATCTTTGGTTCTTTTAGGACCAAGTACAACTGCAGGATCTACAACAACTGGTAATGATAAATACCCTCTATTTTTTAAATTTGTTCTTTTTCCGTACTATAGACCACGTGGCAAAATTATGAGGCATAAACTCCTTGACTCTATGTAGCGCCACGTAAATTGCACACGCAAATACAGGCCCTGTTTGCTAAGGTGCGCTAGCGTGTTTAGGGGCTCTTTTTTAGAGCGGCGATCATATTCCTTTGGGTGTTTCTAACGTTAGAGTGTGCTAATTATTAGCTCACACTAAAAATGCTAGTGCGCCTATAGCGTGGCTTAGTGAAAAGCGCCCTCATTTAATAATCCATTCAGCATTGGTAATTGCCAGTTAACAATGATTGACACAAATGAGTATTAAGTAGAATTTACGTGTACAAGTCTCTATGCATATTCTATAATGTGATGCACTTAATTTCTAACAGGGCGTGTTATAGTTTTGGAATCGGCGTGTCATGGGTGTTTCTAAAATCAATGCGAACTGTTATTGAATATACCCACCCTGCTCCTAAGTTAGGTGTTGGTATTTACACCAAGTTTTACTTGGCGTAACTGCCCACTACTAAATTTAGTCATGTGGATTGGCCCTCGATTTATTCTATAAACTGCATGGAAATTCAGGCATACTTTAGATATTTTTCATTTTTGCACCAAATTTTAAGGTGTGATATAAAGAATCTATCCCTAAATGACTTTTCATTTACTAGTTTCTAACCATGATTGATTTTCTTCAAATATATTTTGTTTTCTTCAGGTTTACCTATGATTTTGAAATTCCTAAAACTATACTCCATGAATCTTTATGGGATAGAGATGTATCATTTCTCTAATAGTTCATTAATGTTCAGAATGTTGTGTGTAGAGCCTTCTTAAACATTTAATACTTCTTCATATTTTATTTGTGAAAAACAGAGGGGCCCTGTTTACTAAGGTGCGTAAGCGTATTTAGTGTGCGCTAACGTTAGAGACACCAATTTATTGCTTTGAGTGTCTATAGTGTTAGCAAATGCTAGTGCGCTTATACCACGGATTAGTAATCTTGGCCCTTAATTATAGTAAATACAAAAGATCTTTTTTGGAATAAATTCTAAATAAATCATCTCCGGTTCTTTTAGGACCAAGCACCACTGCGGGATCTACAACAATAGGTATGAGCCATCAGTTGCTTCTTTCTTGTACTCATTTCTTATCCTTACTGACTTTCTTAAATTACAAATTGTTTGCTTCAGGTTTACATAGGATTGTGATATTCATTAATAACGATAATCCTTAATGCTTTCCCAGATAGATAACTTACAATATATTATTTTTTTATTTGCGAAAAATGTAATTATAGTAAAAACAAAAGATCTTTTGCAAATAAATTCTAAATAAAATATTTCCAGTTCCTTTAGATCAAAAAACCACCACAGGATCTACCACAATAGGTACATTTAAGAACCTTCTTTCCTTAAAATTTGTTCTCTCTCCTCTTACTTTAGAGGAAGTGGTGAAATTATGAGTCATCAAATGCAGCTATCATGCACTCATTTCTTTTCGTTACGGATTTCCTTAAATTACAAATTGTTTGCTTTAGGTTTACAAACGATTATTTTATTAATCTAAAATTTTAGTAGGTAATGATTTCCCAGATAGAGAATTTACAATATATTATTTTCTTAGTTGCAAAAAAATATTTATAGTATAAACAAAAGAGTAAATTCTAATTAAAATATATCTGGTTCTTTTAGGATCAAGCACCACTCCAGGATCTACAACAACAGGTAATATTGATAACTTTCTTTCTTTAAAATTTGTTCTCTTTTCTCTTTCTGTAGAGGAAGTGGTGAAATTGTGAGTTATCAAATGCATCTTTAATGCACTCATTTCTCCCTTACGGATTCTCTTAAATTACAAATTCTTTGTTTTAGGTTTAGATACGATTGTGATATTCTTTAAACATTTTACTCCTTAATGCTTTCCCAGATAGGGAATTTACAATATATTATTTTTTCTATTTGTAAAAAAAAATAATTATAGTAAAAGCAAAAGATCTTTTGAGAATAAATTCTTAATAAAACATATCTGGTTCTTTTAGGACCAAGCACCACTGCAGGATCTACAACAACAGGTAATATTGGTAACTTTCTTTCTTTAAAATTTGTTCTCTTTTCTCTTTCTGTATAGGAAGTGGTGAAATTATGAGTCATCAGTTGCTTCTTTCATGTACTCTTTTCTTATCCTTACTGATTTTCTTAAATTACAAATTCTTTGCTTCAGGTTTACATAAAATTGTGATATTCATTAATAATTTTAATTCTTAATGCTTTCCCAGATAGGGAATTTACAATATATTATTTTTTCTATTTGTAAAAAAAATAATTATAGTAAAAACAAAAGATCTTTTGAGAATAAATTCTAAATAAAACATATCTGGTTCTTTTAGGACCAAGCACCACTGCAGGATCTACAACAACAGGTAATATTAAGCAACAACATTTTTAAAACTCTTTCCTCTGCATGTAGCCCAATGTTGACATTCTGAGGCACTAGATAGTTTTTTTCTTACCTGATTTCTAAACCTGATTGATTTTTTGAAATAGAAATTATTTTCTTCAGTTTTATAGATAATTTTGATATTCATTAAAAATTAGCTTTATAGAATAGAGAAGTTGCCATCCAATACTTTACTAATGTTTAAGAAAAATTCTGTATTATTTATATAAATATTAACCATACATTAAGTGGTCTTTAATAGATAATTTGTAAAAAAAAAAAAAATGTAATTATTGTAAGGTCAAAACATATTTTTGGAATAGTTTCTAATTATCACATCTTTGGTTCTTTTAGGACCAAGTACCACTGCAGGATCTACAACAACAGGTAATATTAAACAACTTCTTTTTAAAACTCTGTTCTCTTTCCTCTTAATGTAGCCCAAAATTCAGAAGCAAAAGGTTCTTTTTCCTTTGCAGATTTCTTATCCTGCTTGAGTTTTAAAAAATATATTCATTAAAAATTCACTCTATAATGCTTTGTAGAATAGAGAAATTACCATTCATCATTTTACTAAAATGTTTGATTGAAATTAACTATGATTTCTATAGATTTTTAAAATAAAGTAAATGGATATTCATTGTTTATTTGAGAAAAAAAAATAATGATAATGAAGAGAAATAATCATTTTGAAATCAATTCCAATTAATACATCTCTGGTTCTTTTAGGCCCAAGTACCACTCCATGGTCTGAAACAACAGGTAATATTAGAAACCTTCTTTCTTGAAAATTTGTGCTCTTTCCTCTTACTGTAGAGGAAGTGGTGAAATTGTGAGTTATCAAATGCATCTTTAATGCACTCATTTCTTCCTTACAGATTCTTTTAAATTACAAATTGTTTGTTTTAAGTTTAGATACGATTGTGATATTCTTTAAATATTTTACTCCTTAATACTTTCCCAGATAGGGAATTTACAATATATTATTTTATCTATTTGTAAAAAAAATAATTATAGTAAAAACAAAAGATCTTTTGAGAATAAATTCTAAATAAAACATATCTGGTTCTTTTAGGACCAAGCACCACTGCAGGATCTACAACAACAGGTAATATTGGTAACTTTCTTTCTTTAAAATTTGTTCTCTTTTCTCTGTCTGTAGAGGAAGTGGTGAAATTATGAGTCATCAGTTGCTTCTTTCATGTACTCTTTTCTTATCCTTACTGATTTTCTTAAATTACAAATTCTTTGCTTCAGGTTTACATAAAATTGTGATATTCATTCATAATTTTAATCCTTAATGCTTTCCCAGATAGAGAATTTCCAATATATTATTTTTTTTATTTGCGAAAAATTAATTATAGTAAAAGCAACAGATCTTTTGAGATTGCATTCTAATTAACACATCTTTGGTTCTTTTAGGACCAAGTACAACTGCAGGATCTACAACAACTGGTAATGATAAATACCCTCTATTTTTTAAATTTGTTCTTTTTCCGTACTATAGACCACGTGGCAAAATTATGAGGCATAAACTCCTTGACTCTATGTAGCGCCACGTAAATTGCACACGCAAATACAGGCCCTGTTTGCTAAGGTGCGCTAGCGTGTTTAGGGGCTCTTTTTTAGAGCGGCGATCATATTCCTTTGGGTGTTTCTAACGTTAGAGTGTGCTAATTATTAGCTCACACTAAAAATGCTAGTGCGCCTATAGCGTGGCTTAGTGAAAAGCGCCCTCATTTAATAATCCATTCAGCATTGGTAATTGCCAGTTAACAATGATTGACACAAATGAGTATTAAGTAGAATTTACGTGTACAAGTCTCTATGCATATTCTATAATGTGATGCACTTAATTTCTAACAGGGCGTGTTATAGTTTTGGAATCGGCGTGTCATGGGTGTTTCTAAAATCAATGCGAACTGTTATTGAATATACCCACCCTGCTCCTAAGTTAGGTGTTGGTATTTACACCAAGTTTTACTTGGCGTAACTGCCCACTACTAAATTTAGTCATGTGGATTGGCCCTCGATTTATTCTATAAACTGCATGGAAATTCAGGCATACTTTAGATATTTTTCATTTTTGCACCAAATTTTAAGGTGTGATATAAAGAATCTATCCCTAAATGACTTTTCATTTACTAGTTTCTAACCATGATTGATTTTCTTCAAATATATTTTGTTTTCTTCAGGTTTACCTATGATTTTGAAATTCCTAAAACTATACTCCATGAATCTTTATGGGATAGAGATGTATCATTTCTCTAATAGTTCATTAATGTTCAGAATGTTGTGTGTAGAGCCTTCTTAAACATTTAATACTTCTTCATATTTTATTTGTGAAAAACAGAGGGGCCCTGTTTACTAAGGTGCGTAAGCGTATTTAGTGTGCGCTAACGTTAGAGACACCAATTTATTGCTTTGAGTGTCTATAGTGTTAGCAAATGCTAGTGCGCTTATACCACGGATTAGTAATCTTGGCCCTTAATTATAGTAAATACAAAAGATCTTTTTTGGAATAAATTCTAAATAAATCATCTCCGGTTCTTTTAGGACCAAGCACCACTGCGGGATCTACAACAATAGGTATGAGCCATCAGTTGCTTCTTTCTTGTACTCATTTCTTATCCTTACTGACTTTCTTAAATTACAAATTGTTTGCTTCAGGTTTACATAGGATTGTGATATTCATTAATAACGATAATCCTTAATGCTTTCCCAGATAGATAACTTACAATATATTATTTTTTTATTTGCGAAAAATGTAATTATAGTAAAAACAAAAGATCTTTTGCAAATAAATTCTAAATAAAATATTTCCAGTTCCTTTAGATCAAAAAACCACCACAGGATCTACCACAATAGGTACATTTAAGAACCTTCTTTCCTTAAAATTTGTTCTCTCTCCTCTTACTTTAGAGGAAGTGGTGAAATTATGAGTCATCAAATGCAGCTATCATGCACTCATTTCTTTTCGTTACGGATTTCCTTAAATTACAAATTGTTTGCTTTAGGTTTACAAACGATTATTTTATTAATCTAAAATTTTAGTAGGTAATGATTTCCCAGATAGAGAATTTACAATATATTATTTTCTTAGTTGCAAAAAAATATTTATAGTATAAACAAAAGAGTAAATTCTAATTAAAATATATCTGGTTCTTTTAGGATCAAGCACCACTCCAGGATCTACAACAACAGGTAATATTGATAACTTTCTTTCTTTAAAATTTGTTCTCTTTTCTCTTTCTGTAGAGGAAGTGGTGAAATTGTGAGTTATCAAATGCATCTTTAATGCACTCATTTCTCCCTTACGGATTCTCTTAAATTACAAATTCTTTGTTTTAGGTTTAGATACGATTGTGATATTCTTTAAACATTTTACTCCTTAATGCTTTCCCAGATAGGGAATTTACAATATATTATTTTTTCTATTTGTAAAAAAAAATAATTATAGTAAAAGCAAAAGATCTTTTGAGAATAAATTCTTAATAAAACATATCTGGTTCTTTTAGGACCAAGCACCACTGCAGGATCTACAACAACAGGTAATATTGGTAACTTTCTTTCTTTAAAATTTGTTCTCTTTTCTCTCAACTCGTGCACTCGGCACTTGCTCCGCCTCACTCGCAAACACTACACCAAAACACATCTTAAAGAATGTTGGATTTATTTTGGCCGCAGCCAGGAACGTTTTACATTACAATTCAAAACAACATTATAACATATTACAACATAATTATTGTCATAACCACATAACTAACATTTATCATCAATTAATAACTTGGGGGTACACAGCTTCGGGTCTCGCAAATGCTTAGTATGCCCCACAGGTTGCCGCCCAAGCAGCCTGTGGGTTCCCTGTGCCAATTACCAGCACCCGTAGACTCCTGGCGCATCCCGCTTAAGGATGCCCAGCCATAATATCCAAAACGGCGTTCTGGCCCCCCGGCCGCCTAAGCCAGGAGACACGCTGTCCAGATTTTCCTGCTGCCACTATGCAGCCGTACTGTTGCTTATGCTTATCACTTTGCAAGAGGTCTTTCTGCCCCTGTAATCAGCATCTCAGTTAGTACTGTTACTGGTATGTTGCTGTGTACCCCCTGGTGTCATTGCGTCAACCTCTCCTCTTACCGCCTGCTGCGACAATTAGTGCCTTCTAACTGGGTGGGTGGGTGGGAGAACGCTGCTGTCTCCTTGCTGTCCCGAATGGAAAGGAAATTCCCCTTTCCTTCCCTTCCTTTAACTTTTCTTTTCTCTCTGCCCCTCCCCTCCCCTTCCCTGCTTTAACCCTTTGCCTGCCTATCTCTACCTTTCTATCCTCACTGCACCCTCCTCCCGCCTCCCCCCTCCCTCCCCCACGTCGCAGGCCATCGGCCCGGTTGTGCCCAGCCTCCCTTTAGGAGGTGTGGCTGGGTTCTCAACTCGTGCACTCGGCACTTGCTCCGCCTCACTCGCAAACACTACACCAAAACGCATCTTAAAGAATGTTGGATTTATTTTGGCCGCAGCCAGGAACGTTTTACATTACAATTCAAAACAACATTATAACATATTACAACATAATTATTGTCATAACCACATAACTAACATTTATCATCAATTAATAACTTGGGGGTACACAGCTTCGGGTCTCGCAAATGCTTAGTATGCCCCACAGGTTGCCGCCCAAGCAGCCTGTGGGTTCCCTGTGCCAATTACCAGCACCCGTAGACTCCTGGCGCATCCCGCTTAAGGATGCCCAGCCATAATATCCAAAACGGCGTTCTGGCCCCCCGGCCGCCTAAGCCAGGAGACACGCTGTCCAGATTTTCCTGCTGCCACTATGCAGCCGTACTGTTGCTTATGCTTATCACTTTGCAAGAGGTCTTTCTGCCCCTGTAATCAGCATCTCAGTTAGTACTGTTACTGGTATGTTGCTGTGTACCCCCTGGTGTCATTGCGTCAACCTCTCCTCTTACCGCCACTGACCACGGCCACGACACCTCGTTCGCCGTGGTCCCCCATTGTTCCTGACTGCGACCTGCTCAGAACATAAGCGCCTCGATATAACCCTGTAAGTCAGAATTAAATATATCGAGCCCTATGTCTGACAAGTGTACTCCATCTGCCCTGTATAATCCTGCACATGACTCTTTGATCAATTCGTGCGTTATCGTATGCCCTTTAATTGATATCATAAACTTAGCCATCCCAATATTAATTTTCTTTCGCACCCTATCCACTGCCTTGTGTGATCTTTCCTCTCTCCATACCCTCCGTGGAATGATGCTGGACCAGCCCAAACGCAACCGTGGGAACCAGCCTGCCAACTTCGCTAAGTCTTGCTGCATATTTTTCCATAGCAGCACACTATTAACCATGGCCAGATCGTTGCCTCCTAAATGCACAATGAGCACGTCCGGCTGCCCGATGGACCTTAACGTCCACAGCACGGTTGGGATGAGCTGCGCCCAGCACATTCCCCTTTTACCCAGCCAAGTTATCGCTATCTTATTAGTGTTAAAACCCAGATTCAGTCCAGCGGGTCTTGCTGCCGCCCTCTTATGCGCCCAGTGTACATAGGAGTGACCGCATATCCAAATCTGCCGTGGCTCTCCCTGGTGACCTGCAAACGCACAGGGGAGAATGAGACGTTAGCCCAAACTTTAAAAACATTAACATGTGCATACCGAATATACCTACACATTGCCATCTCAAGCGCATCAGAACAGCTGCCTCGGTTGCACCATCTGCGCGGGCCGAACGTATCGCTTATATACGTCTGACCTCCACCGCCCCAGCTGCCTGATGCCCTCCGGGTGCATGCCGCCAGCTGCTGCTTCGGTGGCTGCTCCTATCCGGAATGAGTGTGTCTTAATGACATCCGTTGGCATGCCTGCCCATTGCACACACCGCTTCAAGACGGCTGTGAATTGAAAGCGGGTCAGCGGTGTCATATCTGCGTGAACCAGCAGCCAACCCTCCCCCCTGGGCCTATCTGCTAAGTAGAGGCTCAAATTCAATACTGGACATGTTATATCTTGGCTCTTCCGGCCTAGCCGGATCCGGGTCCCCTGCGCCAGCTGATCGGTCTTGGATTTGCGTATCAGCAACTCAACGTTTGAATCCGTGATGGTGACATCACGCATAAGAAGACCGGTCTCCGGGCTGGCACTCTTTGATCTAGCTACTACCTCGCTGACGCGCAAGGCACCATGGAAAGCCAGCGCAAAAGCACATCTGAACAAGCGGACCTCCGGGGCACTGGCGCAAATCGCCTCTAAAGCAGCAAAAAGACTGACCAGTTGATGATGTAGAATTGGTTGCCTTCTATCGGCTGTCTTCCCTGCTGTCCTGTGCCAACCTCTCATCATCTGGGTTATTGCGAAATGCTTTGTTGGGTTAGCTATTCCCATCGCTTTGGTAAAGAATGTGATGCTAGCTAGAGTGACTAGTACGTGTGTTCTACTGAGCCCCTGTTTGCGTGATGCCATGACAAATTGCACTACCGCTGAGGACGTGAAGAAATCAGCGCGTCCGATCTCTGTCAGCTGCTTAATATAGGACCGCAATGCCGCCATGTACCTCCTCCGCGTGGCATCTGACAAGGATTGCAGAATCAATTCCCAGACGTCCGCGGTCCAAAACTCCATACACTGTCTGGGATCGGGGTCTGGAACGGTTCCGCACCGGGAGCCCGGGATCTGAGGTCGGCGAACTTGAAACGAGAGAGAGCGTCAGCTAGTACATTCTCCTTACCCGCAATGTGTTTTGCTTTTATGGCCACATTATGTACCAAACACTGCAGAACTATCTCCCGAATCAGATTAATGGTAGGGATTGTGTGCGCGGACAGGCCATTTATGGCGTGCACTACCGCCATATTATCGGAATGAAAAATAATCGCCCTGTCCGCCAACTCGCATCCCCAAATGTGGAAAGCCGCCATTATCGGGAACAGTTCTAAGAATGTTATATCGCGAGTAGTCCCAGCTGCCACCCAAGCTTCTGGCCATCGCGCCGCACACCATGCCCCTTGGAAGTAAATGCCGAAACCTTCCCCCCCTGCTGCATCTGTGAAGAACCGTAACGCATCTGCTTGGATGGGGGCATCATGCCAAAATGAAATCCCGTTGAAATTTACTAAAAACCGCCTCCAGACTTCTAGATCCTGCTTAATGGCTTTTGTTACTCTTATGTGATGATACGGGCGCGATACTCCGGCGGTCGCTAAGGCCAGCTTTCTAGCGAATATACGCCCCATAGGCATCACCCTTGTGGCGAAACATAATAGCCCTAAAAGCTCCTGAAACTGCCTCAATGTTGCTTTATTGGCCTGCATCATAGCATTAACTGCGTCAGTCAGCTTAGCAATTTTGTCTATCGGCAATCTAGAGCACTGTTCTCTAACGTCGAGCTCGATCCCTAGGAATGTAATTACCTGCACTGGGCCCACTGTCTTATCTGCCGCTAAAGGGATGCCAAATTTCTGCGCCACCTGCATAAAAACCTGCAACACGGCAGCGCATTCCTGCGCATCCGTGCCGCAGAACAGGAAGTCATCCAAGTAGTGCACCACCGCTCCCTCTGTGGCTATCTGCTCTATTACCCAGTGTACAAATGAGCTAAACTGCTCAAAATACGCGCAAGATATTGAACAACCCATCGGTATACACTTATCAAAGTAGAAGCGGCCTTTAAAAGTAAAGCCCAGCAAGTGGAATGACTCTGGATGCACTGGCAGCAAGCGGAAAGCAGACTCAACATCGGCCTTTGCTAAGTGTGCCTGCCTTCCCCGCTGCCTGACTATTTGAATAGCTTTATCTACTGACGCATAATGAACCGTACAGCTCTCAGGGTCCAAATAGTCATTGACAGAGGTGCCTAGCGGATAAGAGAGATTCTGGATCAGGCGGAACTTTCCCTGCTCTTTTTTCGGAATTATCCCTATTGGAGATATTATCATGGGCGAGAATGGCGGGTCCGTAAACGGGCCCGCCATTCTACCCAGCGACAATTCTTTAGCTATCTTTTCTTCCGCTACCTGTGAATGCGTGTTAATGGAGGCTGCATTCTTCGGGCACGTGATGGACATGGGCTTGGGACCTCTATAAGGAATTACGTAACCTGAACTGAAACCTGAAGCTATGGCTTGCGCACTGGCCTTATCCGGGTAGTGTGATAACCACCACTCCATGGCCTCAAGCCTGATGGGGGATGGTGCCATTTGCGTCTGACCCGTGTCCTGACTGGGAGTTCTGTTGTCTCCTATTTTTTGTGCTCCTGCAGTATGTAGCTGGGTGGCCTCCCCCACAGTTTGTGCAAGCATGCCTGAATTTACAGGGATGCCACGTACACGTCCCACTATTAAATTGCCTGCATATTCTTTTTCCTGCCTGACCGCTATATTGGCGCTGCCCTGATGGAAATGCCTGAAAGGGCTGCCCCTGCCGATTCCCTGTGCTATCGGCCATATTGAAGCCCTTGTCTTGTGCAAAAGGTCTATTGACTGCCATCTCATCCATCCACAAGTCAAATACTCTGTGTTTCCATGAGATAGCGGGGTTTTCTGCCATACTCTTACGAAATTTAATATCATAATTGAGCCAAGCCCAACCCCCATAGCGCTTATGAGCTCTGTTAATGGTATCCATATATCGTACTAAGTATGGTCCCAATTCTGGCTCCCTCTCAATTATAACCGTCATAAATATGTGAAAAGCCGATAACCAATTGCTAATGGATTTATAATTTTTGGCTTTCTTTCCCTCTCCCATGGCGGGATAAGGCTGTCTTTCCCAAGGCTATTTTCTTCGTCGATATCCCGTAGCAACAGAGAAAAAATGTCTATAAACTCATTCCTCCAAATTTTCTCTTTCATAGCCTTGGGAACACAGGTGGAAAGGGTAAAGACCCCACATAAAGCATCACTGCTAGGATTGAATACTTGGCCTACCCCTTCATGTGGGACTATGGACTGTGCCCCAGACTCGGCGGCGCTCGGCGCGCTACCCATCGCTGGGTGCCCGCCCTGCTGCGCCCCAGACTCTGTGGCACCCAGGGCACCCGCTTGTCCACTCTGCACTGTTGCCGCAGGAACGACCAGTGCTGCCTCATAATCTTGTACAGCGTTTCTAATGACCTGTAAGAAGGCCGTGTGTTGGCTCTGTGCCATGTGTAGTACGGCGCTGTCCAGCGACTTACCCCCTGCAGGAATTTGCGGGGCATTCTGAATCGCCGCCGTCTGTGCTGGTGTCCGTGCCTGCATATGCTGCAACCTGGCATCTTGCAGCTGCGATGCCCGCTCCATATCAGCTCTGTCCTCAGTCGACTCCGGTACGCCCATGTCCCTCAATTGCTGCGTAACCGTGGACACGCCATGCTGTTCTATCTGCCTTCTGAGCTCGACCATCAAAGCATCCATGTCTGTTGCTGGTTGTGCTTGTGTTGCTGGCGCCTGCTGCGTAGTTCCTGATCGACTGCTCCGTCGCGGCATCGCTCGGCTCGCCTCTCCATCTCGCTCCTGGATAGCCTTGCTCTTCTTGTGCGATGCTGCCTTCGTGGCGGCTTTCCTCGCTGCCCCTTGCTTCTTGTCGCGTTGTGATGGCATAGTTGCTCGCTCACCACGTCGCGAATCGCGATGTCGGTACTCGTTGCCCGCCTAGAGGAGCGACGACGGGTTTTTTCCAGGCACGCTTGCGCTGCTCCCTGCCTGCCTCGACCTTGTCTACCCACGCGGCGACGGGGGATCAAAAGGAACACAGCGGTACTCTCCGATGGATCAAGGTAAGAACGCTGCTGTCTCCTTGCTGTCCCTGCTGTCTCCTTGCTGTCCCGAATGGAAAGGAAATTCCCCTTTCCTTCCCTTCCTTTAACTTTTCTTTTCTCTCTGCCCCTCCCCTCCCCTTCCCTGCTTTAACCCTTTGCCTGCCTATCTCTACCTTTCTATCCTCACTGCACCCTCCTCCCGCCTCCCTCCTCCCTCCCCCACGTCGCAGGCCATCGGCCCGGTTGTGCCCAGCCTCCCTTTAGGAGGTGTGGCTGGGTTCTTTCTGTAGAGGAAGGAAGTGGTGCAATTATGAGTCATCAGTTGCTTCTTTCATGTACTCTTTTCTTATCCTTACTGATTTTCTTAAATTACAAATTCTTTGCTTCAGGTTTACATAAAATTGTGATATTCATTAATAATTTTAATTCTTAATGCTTTCCCAGATAGGGAATTTACAATATATTATTTTTTCTATTTGTAAAAAAAATAATTATAGTAAAAACAAAAGATCTTTTGAGAATAAATTCTAAATAAAACATATCTGGTTCTTTTAGGACCAAGCACCACTGCAGGATCTACAACAACAGGTAATATCGGTAACTTTCTTTCTTTAAAATTTGTTCTCTTTTCTCTTTCTGGAGAGGATGTGGTGAAATTATGAGTCATCAGATGCATCCTCCATGCACTCATTTCTTTTTTTTACAGATTTCCTTAAATTACAAATTGTTTGCTTTAGGTTTACAAACGATTGTGATATTCATTAAAAATTTTGCTCCATTATGATTTCCTAGATAGAGAATGTACACTTTATTATTTTCTTATTTGTGAAAAAAATATTATACAGTGAAACCTTGGTTTTCATTGACTTTGGATTTCGTCGGTTTCAGTTATCGTCGATTGTTTTTGCGAAATGTTTGTCTCGGTTTTCGTCGATCGCCTCGGATTTCATCGGCGTGCCCACACAGCTAATCTTGCGTTCTCATGTGTCAGTCTTCTTGGGCGTTCTTCTGGGGCGTTGTTTCCGGTTGTGGGATCACACTGCTGCTGTTTTCGGACTCAAATTTTGTCGTTCTGCCACAACTAACTGCTGCTGCTGGTTGAGTGCCTGTATCAAAGTCCCTGCAGGTTTTCGGACCCAAATTTCGTCGTTTTGCCACACTACTGCTGCTGCTGGTTGAGTGCCATGTTAAATGTTCATTTATTCTCAACGCAGGCATTCGGCACACACTCAGACCTACCATCCCATGCCCCCCAATACTACACTGTACACCATGGCTTCGTTCCATTTGGAATTTATTTGGCCGCAGCTGGAACATTGAACATTACAAATTAAACGCAGTACATTACAACTTCCAATATACATTGTGTTACATTTCTACCCGGGTACACAGCTCAACTCTTAACATAGTTTCATCTTCTGAGCCACAGGTCCAGCCCTCACATGCCCCTGTGGCTCCCGTTGTTACTTGGGCGCCTCCCGTTGAAGGAGGCACCTACCACATCACATTACCAGGCTACGCTCTAGGCCTCCTGGCCATCTAAGCCAGGAGACAAACTGTGCCCCCGTTGGTTGCTTGCTTGGAAGCCCAACATTAATATCAACTTTATAACTTTATAACTTTCCACAACAATTGCTAATGCCGCCGTAGTTTCCACACTACTTGTAACTGTTAGCTGTGAAGCTGCTGTGTACCCATTGCTGTCTGTGTGTAACCATTGTAGCTTAAGGCCACTGACCACGGTAGCGAAACCTCGTTTGACGTGGGACCCCATAAATCCTGGCTGTGGCCCTAGCCTAATGTTATGGCCTGTATGTAGTCTTGGATATTGGAATTAAAAATATCTAGCCCAATGTCTGACAAATGTACGCCATCGGCCCGGTATAAGCCAGCATATGACTCTGTCAGCAGGTCGTGCAATATGGTATGGCCCTTTAACGGTGCCATGAACCTTGCCATCCACCTATTAATTTTCTTCCTGGTGTTCTCCACTGCCGTATGTGATCGCTCCCCTCTCCAAACTTTTCTGGGAATGAGGTTGACCAGGCCAAACGCGAGCGCGGCAACCAACATGCTAGCTGTAACATATCGTGCTGTATATTTTTCACTAGCAACACGCTATTCACCAACGCCAAATCATTCCCTTTGAGATGAACTATTATCGCATTTGGCACGGGTGTGGACTGTAATGCCCACAGCACAGTGGGTATGAGCTGTACCCAAGTCATCCCTCTCTTACCTAACCATGTTATGGCTACCCTGTCAGCCTGGAAGCCCAAGTTCTCCCCTTCCGGTCTCATCACTGCCCTTCTATGCGCCCAGTGCACATAGGCGTGACCTCATATCCAAATCCGCAGCTGTTCACTCCGGCTCCCTGCAACAAATGTAAGAGGAAGTGACAAGTTAGTAGTTGCAAGCGGATAATGTTGACCCCTCCAAGTTAGTAGTTGCAAACGGGTAATGTTGACCCCTCCAAGGGACTCGGTAGGTAATTAGTGTGCCCAGCATCAGTTCCCAAATGTCGGGGGGGGGGGGGGGGGGGCAAATTTCCAGACCGAGTCCGGAATCATGGTTGGTGCTGCCTCCGCCCCGGGTGCCCGGGATCTGAATTCTGCAAACTTGAAACGAGACAGTGCGTCGGCTATGACATTTTCGTTGCCTGGTATGTGCTTGGCCCTAAGCCAAACATTGTGCTGGAGACATTGGAAGACGATCTCTCTAAGCAAGTTAATTGTGGGAAGTGTATGAGCAGACAGCCGATTAAGGGATTCCACTACTGCCATATTGTCTGAGTTAAAGATAATAGTTTTATTCGCTAGGGCCTGACCCTATATGTGCAATGCGGCCATTATCGGGAATAGTTCCAAGAACGTGATGTCATGCGTGGTCCCTGCTGTAACCCACGCGTGGGGCCAACGGGCTGTGCACCACGCTCCCTGGAAATAAATCCCGAAGCCGTCCCCTCCAGCTGCGTCAGTAAAGAACTGTAGAGCATCCGCAGTAGTGGGGAAATCGTGCCAGAAGGAAATGCCGTTAAACCGTGTTAGGAAGTTACTCCACACGTCTAAATCTAGCTGAACGTCAAGTGTGATCCTGATATGCAAGTGTGCTTTTGTCAACCCTGCCGTTGCTAGAGCCAGTTTCCTTGCGAATATGCACCCCATGGGGATAACCCTAGTAGCAAAGCTTAGTAAACCGAGGAGTTCCTGCACCTGCTTCAGTGTAGCTTTCTTACAGTGTTGCATGGCAGTCACTGCTCTGCTCAGCCTATCAATTTTGTCTAGCGGCAGCCTGGAACATTGATTAATCACATCTAGTTCAATACCTAAAAAGGTGATGGTCTGATTGGGGCCTACTGTTTTTCCCTCTGCTAATGGGAGGCCAAAGCTGTGAGCCACGCGAGTGAAGGCATCTAAGACCTCGGTGCACGCCGTGGCGTCCCTGCCAATGAAAAGAAAGTCATCCAAGTAGTGTACTAGCGCTCCTGTGTGTGCTAATTGTTCTACCACCCAATGGACAAAGGTGCTGAACTGCTCGAAGTATGCGCAGGAGATCGCACAGCCCATAAGGACGCATTTGTCGAAAAAGAATTGCTCTTGGAACCTAAAATCTAATAAGTGGAATGGCTGCGGGTGTACAGGTAACAGTTGAAAAGCTGATTCTACATCCGCTTTCGCTAAATGTGCCTGGATGCCATGACTCCGGATTAACTTAATGGCGTGATCCACAGATGCGTACTGTACTGTACAGTTAGCCGGGTCAATATAATCGTTAACTGAGGTTCCCGTGGGGTAAGACAAATTATGGATCAGTCGAAACTTGCCCGGCTCCTTCTTTGGTATAACGCCAATCGGAGACACTGTCATATATGTGAATGGCGGGTCGGTGAATGGTCCCGCTATTCTGCCTAACACCATGGTAGCATCGCCTCAAGCTTAATTGGGGGTGGGGGCCAGTTCCCTCAAGACCCTGTCCTGTGTGCATGGCCTGCTGTCTCCCATCCCTGGGGAGTCTGCATTGCACGGATGCATGTCTGCCCCCACACGCCGAGCAGGCGTGTCGGAACTTACATGGGTGCCAGGTGCAATGGCCGTTTACAACCACCACGCATGTACCATTCCCCCGTAGGCGCGGGCAAGGATGGCCATTATTGCAGCGCTCGGTGCTCCCTTAAACTTTGGGATGGCCAGCCAACATGCTCACTTGCCCTTCCAAAACCATGTTGACGCGTCCTGGCACTATCCTGCAGGCTCTGCTAATGCAGGATAGTGTGGCCGGCCAATTGCTAAGGCGACTAAACCTAATTTGTGCGGCCAGCCAAAAGGAAGGCTTTTGTGCCGCCGTTAATGCGGTATGCGCGGCTTATATGGATCACATTTTTGGCCCCTTTTTCTGGCGGCTAAACCGCCATACACGTCCGCACTCCAGGTGCGGGCGACCGACGGTGGCTGTATGGGCGACGTAAGGGGGTGGCTTGTACAGTCTTTGTTTTTCCCCTTTGTAGCATTATTAATAGTCGGCCTTTAAGGGCGGCTAACCCGCCGTGGACGGCCTTTAAAGGCGGCTAACCCGCCGTAGAGGCAGGAGAAGAGCGAAAGGTAAGATCGACATACCGTTATAACGTTGGTTGTGTTGCTCCTGATGTAGCTTGGACTGCTGTGCCGTGCTATTTTCTGAATCGACCAAAAGGGAAGGATTCCAACACGTTTGCACTGGAAAATTCAGGAGCTGCTAGCCAACGCTGCTCTTCTCCTGCCTCCAGATTCAAAATGCTTCCCTCGTGTCTCTCTTTGTTCTCATTTCACCTCACTTCCTCCTCCCTATCCCCTCCCCCCCACCCCTGTCGTTGCCTCACTTCCTCCTCCCCTTTCTCCTCCCTCCCCCCTCCCTTGTCTTCGCTGGCCTTCAGCCCTGTTGTAGTCGGCACCCCTTAATGTAGAGCCTGGTTCTATACACTAGTCTTTTTTATTCATTTAAAAGAAAAATTGCTTGTTGCCTCGGTTTTTGTCGGTTTCAGTTTTCGTCGATAGTTTTCGGATGAATTATCGACGAAAACCGAGGTTTCACTGTAGTATAAACAAAAGAATAAATTCTAATTAAAACATATCTGGTTCTTTTAGGACCAAGCACAACTGCAGGATCTACAACAACAGGTAATATTAAACAACTTATTTTTAAAACTCTGTTCTCTTTCCTCTTAATGTGCCCCATAGTTGAAATTCTGAGAAAATGGACAATTTTTCTTTGCTGATTTCTAAACCTGATTGATGTCTTAAAAAGAAAAAAGTATTCTTCAGTTTTCTAGATAATTGTGAAAGTCATTAAAAATTCACTCTATAATGCTTTGTAGGATAGAGCAATTACTATCCATCATTTTACTAATGTTTGAGTAAAATTCAGAATGATTTCTATAGACCGTTACAATTTATTAAATAGTTCTTCATAGTTTATTTGTAATATATATATATATATATATATTTTTTTTTTTTAACAAATAAACTATGAAGAACTATTTAATGAATAGGGGTCTATAGAAATCATTCTGAATTTTACTCAAACATTAGTAAAAAAAAAAATATATATATATATATATATATATAATTATTATTATTATTATTTTTGTACAGACAAAGATCTTTTTGGAATAAATCCTAATTAACTCATCTCTGATTCTTTTAGGACCAAGTACTACTGCAGTATCCACAACAACAGGTAATATTAAGCAACTTCTAATTTCTAAAACTCTGCTCTCTTTCCTCTTAATGTGCCCCGTAGTTGAAATTCTGAGACACTGGACAATTTTTCTTTGCTGATTTCTAAACCTGATTAATTTCTTTAAAAAAATTATTATTCAGTTTTATAGATAATTGTGAAAGTAATTAAAAATTCACTCTATAATGCTTTGTAGGATAGAGAAATTACCGTCCATCATTTTCCTAATGTCTCAGTAAAATTCAGAATGAGTTCTATAGACCCTTACTATTCATTAAATAGTACTTCATAGTTTATATGTAAAAAAAAAAAGAAATTAAATACTATTATTATTATTCTAAAGACAAAGATATTTTGGAATAAATTCTAATTAACACATCTCTGAGACACTGGTAGTCCCGGAAGAGCGAGTGGTATGCCCAAGTAGGGCTTACCGCTGCTTTGTAAAAGGCCCCATAGATCCTTCTTAAACACTAAATAGTTCTTCATATTTATTGGCAAAAAACGTTTTGATATTAAAGGCAAAATATTGTTTTAGTATAAATTTTTAATTACAGCCTTTCTGGTTCTTTCAGGACCAAGTACCACTGCATGGTCTACAACAACAGGTAATATTAAACTTTATTAATTATTAAAATCTGTCTTGTTTCTCTGAATATAGCCCAAGTGGTGCAATCAAGAGGCACCAGGTTTTCATTAACTGCTTACTAACCCTAATTGATGTTTGTAGTGTAAGGAAGTGCTTGCTTCTTGTTTACATGTGCTTTTAATATTCATTAAAAATTCACACAATTAATCTTTTCATGACAGAGGATTACTACCCAAAAATCTTACAAATATAAATATAATATATTTATATAAATTAGCTATATTTTGTAAGCCGCATTGAGCCTGCTGACAAGTGGGAAAGCGTGGGTTACAAATGTTACAATACAATACAGTACAATATTGATTGAAATGTATAATGATTTTGAAGGATCTCTACTAATATTATTCAGTTTTTCATTGTTTGCTTCTGTAAAGCCTAAATACGTTTTCATAGTTTATTTGTGAAAAACTTAATTATAGTAAAGACATCTCCCCGTTTACTAAAGCTTAGCTCAAGTTATCTGCAGCAGGGTCCATTTTAATACTATGGTCCCTGCTGCAGATAACTCAAGCTAAGCTTTAGCAAACAGGGGGGAAAAGGTCTTTTTGAAATAAATTCAAATGAACACATCTCTGGTTCTTTTAGGATCAAGTACCACTGCAGGATCCACAACAACAGGTAATATTAAGCAACTTCTAATTTCTAAAACTGCTCTCTTTCCTCTTAATGTGCCCCGTAGTTGAAATTCTGAGACACTGGACAATTTTTCTTTGCTGATTTCTAAACCTGATTAATTTCTTTCAAAAAATTATTATTCAGTTTTATAGATAATTGTGAAAGTAATTAAAAATTCACTCTATAATGCTTTGTAGGATAGAGAAATTACTGTCCATTTTCCTAATGTCTCAGTAAAATTCAGAATGAGTTCTATAGACCCTTACTATTCATTAAATAGTAAATCATAGTTTATATGTAAAAAAAAAAAAAGAAATTAAATATTATTATTATTATTCTAAAGACAAAGATATTTTGGAATAAATTCTAATTAACACATCTCTGGTTCTTTTAGGACCAAGTACCACTGCTGTATCCACAACAACAGGTAATATTAAGCAACATCTAATTTCTAAAACTCTGCTCTCTTTGCTCTTAATGTGCCCCGCAGTTGAAATTCTGAGACACTGGACAATTTTTCTTTGCTGATTTCTAAACCTGATTGATTTGTTAATAAATTTAGGGCATAAGTATCTACATGTGCCAAAATCGACTTACCACAGTGTGGCTCTTATGGTAATTTAATTTTGGCGTGTGTATTATATGTGCGTCTGAAAAATAATTTTTACTTTCAGGCGCACATAGTAGAAGCATGCCAAGTGGCATATGACACGCGTAGGTCCTTACTGCCCAAATTCTTTACTGGTAGGTCTACTAAGCCATACTGTAGGCGCACTATTTAGTGCACGTTAAAAATTAGCGCATTCTAATCTCTAGTATTAGTGCGCACTAAGTTTTAGTTGTTTTGAGGACACTGTTTATACTCTAAAGAAATGATTGCTTATTTTCTACATATGATCTTAATATCCATTCACTTAATCAATTTTTTCAAGATAGAATATTACTATGCAAATAAATTACAAATATTCGAGTGTAATTTAGAATGATTAGAATGGATATTTTGGTAAACTTCATTAAGGAGTTCTTTTACTAAGTCATGCTAAAATGTGGCTGGTGCTGTTGTCATCATGTTGGTTTCCCATGCACTGTGGCTACTTTTAGTGTGGCAGCAAAATGACTGCATTTCCATATTTTGATTTAATGCTTTCACTCTAATTTCCCAATTAATATGTAGCCATTGCCATGGGACCCTTATCAACATCTACTTTGCAGTTGCTGAGGGCTCCCATGCTAACCCTGCGGTATTTGGGCAGTGTGCAGCAACTGGTGCAAGGCACACCTACTCTCTGCCTTTAGTCACCCCTCCAGTGCTGAAATATAAAAAATACTGAAGGACACCTCAGCTCATCCTATGGCACTCTTTTTTTCAATGTGGTAGGCACACGCTAGTGCTTAGCAGGGGTTAGTGGCACTCTCCCCCCCCCCCCTAGTTTTGAGTGAAAACATTAAATAGTTGTTCTTATTTTATTTGCTAAAAACTTTATTGTAGCAAAGACAAAATATCTTTCTGGAATAAATTCTAATTATAATATCTCTGTTTTTTTAGGACCAAGTACAACTGCATGGTCTACAACAACAGGTAATATTAAGCATTATTAAATATTAAAATCTATCTACTTTCCTCTGAATGTAGCCCAAGTGGTTCAATCATGAGGCATCAGTTTTTCATTTAGCAATTACTAACCCTATCCATGGCATTCACATGTGATCATCCCAAAAACATAACTCAACCATGCGCTGAGGGGGTCTTTTACTATGCTGCCGTAGCATTTTTAGCTCACAGTGCTAAAACTGTGCCAAAACATTTCATAGGACCCCACAGTCATTCACAAAGGAAAAACATTCAACATAAAGGAACCTTTCACATGCTCATCTTCCAATGTGGTATATATCATTCAGTGTAAAAAATGTAACGAAGGATGCTATATTGGAGAAACAGGCCAGATGCTTAAGACAAGATTCAATTTACATAGACACAACATGAAGAAAGCTGGTGCCAGTCAGGTTCCTACCCCTGTTGGCCAGCACTTTACAGGACCAGGACATTGCACCAGTGATTTCACAGTAAGAATCCTGAAAGGTAACTTTAAAACAATACAGGAGCGCAAGACCTTTGACGTCAGAATGATTGAATATTTTGACACCCAACAGACAGGACTTAACAAGGACCTGGGTTTTCTAGCCCATTATAAACCATAAAGTTGTATTTCTCTGTTTATCACCCTCCTCTCACCTACCCACACCCATCCTGTTAGACTATGAATGAAATGAAATGCTTTGATGTCCCCATGCATACCTCCTACCCATCCCCACCCTGCTAGACTGTCATTGAAATGCTTGGATGTTTCACATATATTCTGATTATACCATATTATGAAGGAAATCTCCTTCTCACTCTTCTATCAACATCGACAATCACAATAGTGAAGGAGATTATGGAAATTCACTTATATATTCTATCAGCTAACACATTTGCTTATTTCTGATCTGACGAAGAAGGGCAACCTTCGAAAGCTAATCAAGAAATGTGTTGTTATGTCCAATAAAAAAGGTATCATCTTATTTTCTTTTCCATGTTTTATTTTGTTTGATTTCTATTGCTAACCTAGCTCACAGTAGAAATCAACTGGCGGTAAACGCCAAGATGTTCCTTATATTCCCATGTGCATCTTGGCACTTACCACCATTCAGAGATTTCTTACCACATGGCCATTTTGTTTTTGGGGCTTTTTACCCGCTGCATTAAAAAGGGCCCTGGAGCATGGGAAAAATGGTCCCTGCTGCTTCCGCAGGGCCCTTTTTCCTGCAGCTTGGTAAAAGAACCCCTTAGGACCAAGTACCATTGCAGGATCCACAACAACAAGTAATATTAAATGCTGTCTTACCTCCGAATGTAGCCCAAGTGGTGCAATCATGAGGCACCAGTTTTTCATTTACTGATTTCTTGCCCTAATAGATGTTTGTAGTATAAGGAAGTGCTTCTCCTTGTTTACATGTGAGTTTAATATCCATTAAAATTTCACTCAATGAATTAAGGACCTTTTATAATACATTCTAATTAAAGCATCTCTGGTTCTATTAGGATCAAGTACCACTGGAGGATTTACAGTAACAGGTAATGTTAAACACCTTCTATTTAAAATTTACTCTCTTTCCTCTGAATGTAGCCCAAGTGGTGAAATTAGGGGGCACTGCTTTTGAACCCTAGTTGATTTTCTTTATATCAAGAAGTGTTTGCTTCTTGTTTCCATGTGATTTAAATGCCATTAAAAATTACTCAATAAAGCTTTTCTTGATTGAGAAAATTGGAACTGACCATTACTAAACATTACGTGGAGGGGCATAATTGAACGGAAACGCCTATCTCCATGGGCGTTTATCTCCAAGAATGGGTCCGTGAAGGGGCGGACCGAACCTTATTTTCAAAAAAGATGAATGTCTATCTTTAGTTTCGAAAATACGGTTTGTGCCAGGCAAATGCTTTGGATGTGGGCGTTTTTTGAGCTGGGCGTTTTCGTTTTTCAGTGATAACTGAAACCGAAGTGGACCAGCTCAAAACCGACCAAATCCAAGGCTTTGGGTCGTGGGAGGGGCCAGGATGCGTAGTGCACTGGTCCCCCTCACATGCCAGGACACCAACCGGGCACCCTATGGGGCACTTTTAAAAAATAGAAAAAAACATTAAATTACATCCCAGGTGCACAGCTCCCTTACCCAAAACCCAGTCCCCACAACTCTACACCATTACCATAGCACTTAATGGTGAAAGGGGGCACCTAGATGTGGGTACAGTGGGTTTTGGGGGGGGGTTACACGGCTCCCATTTACCACCACAACTGTAACAGGTAGGGGGGGTGGGCCTGGGTCCACCTGCCTGAAGTCCACTGCACCCACTAAAAACTGCTCCAGGGACCTGCATACTGCTGTGATGGAGCTGGGGATGACATTTGAGGCTGGCATACAGGCTGGCAAAAATTTTTTTTAAGTTCTTGTTTTTGTGGTGGGAGTGGGTTAGTGACCACTGGGGGAGTCAGGGGAGGTCATCCCGATTCCCTCCGGTGGTCATCTGGTCATTTAGGGCACTTTTTGGGGACCTGTTCATGATAAAAAGGGTCCAGAAAAAGTGACCTAAATTCTTGGTAAAAACGCCTTTCTTTTTCGATTATTGGCCGAGCGCGCCCATCTCTGTTCAGCCGATAACCACGCCCCAGTCCCGCCTTCACCACGCCTCAGACACGCCCCCATCAACTTTATTTGTTCCCGCAACTGAGTGCAGTTGAAGACGCCCAAAATCGCCTTTCGATTGTACCAATTTGGGCACCCATGCAAGAAAAACGCCCATCTCCCGATTTGGTTCGAAATATGGGCGTCTTTCGAAAATAAGCTGGATAGTTCTTCAATTTTTGTTTGGGAAAATTCTAATTTTTGAAAACACAAATGATCTTTTTGGATTAAAATGTATCTAAAACATCTCTGGTTCTTTTAGGAGCAACTACTTCTGTAGGATCTACAACAACAGGTACTGATAAACCTCTTGTGTTTTAAAAATATGTTGTTGTTTTTTTTACAGCTGAATGAAGCATAATTGTTTAAATTATCAGGCACCAGATGATTCTTCATTTATTGGTTTAATAGAATAAATTGCTTTACATGTACATGTGATTATAATATTCAATATTAACTCATTCTATAAAATGTATTGTGATAGAGAATGAGCCACAAATGATATTACTAATATTAAAGTCCTATACAGAATGATTAGAACAGATCCTTGCTAATCATTACCTTGTTGTTGATTAGTTTTTTGTTTGGGAAAAGCCTAGTCTTTCTAAAGCAAAAGGATCTTTATGTAATAAATTCTAACTTAAACGTCTCTGGTTCTTTTAGGACCAAGTACTACTTCAGGATCTACAACAGGTAATGTTCTGCTCTCTTTCCTCTGGATGAAGATCAAATGTAGAAAATTTGAGGTACCAGATAGTTTTTCATTCTTGTTTACATGTGATATTAACATCCATTTATAATTCAGTCAATGAATCTTTTCCTGATGGATTGTTAAAACCCTATGAAATTACAAACATTTAAATGAAATTTAGAATAGTTAGAACTGATCCCTACTAATATTACGTAGGGGCCCTTTTACAAAGCGGCAGTAAGTCCAACGCAAGCTTACCACTCGCTAAAAAGAAGTACCGCTGGGCAACCGCAACCGCCCAGTGGTAGTTCCCACCTCCAGCACACCATCATATCCAGCTCGACAAAAAATGTTTATTTTTGTAGTGCCAGTGTGTACCCGGTGGTAATTGGGCAGTGCTGCATGCTGTCCGGTTACCACTGGGTTAGCGTGGAGGCCCTTACCGCCACCTCAATGAGTTGCAGCAAGGGCTCCCCCCGAAATGGCCATGCTGCAAGTGTTTCACTTGCTGCACGGCCATTTCCTGAAGAAAAGAAAGACCTACCTTTTACCCGCTGCAGTAAAACAGGGCCTCAGTATACATCAAAGACATGCAATGACGCCAGCGCAGGCCCCCTTTTGTCGCAGCTTGGTGAAAGGGGCTCTTAGTTTTTCATAGTTTGCTAGTGAAAAGGGTCCTGTTTACTAAGCTGCTTTGTAGGCATGCAAACCTTTAGCCCTAAATTGTGTAAAGGGAATGAATCTATTAGTCATAAATGGTAAATAAAACATCTATTTTTTTAGGACCAAGTACCACTTCAGGATCTGCAACAACAGGTAATATTGAACAACTTATTTTTAACAATTCTGTTCTCTTTCCTCTAAATGGAGTCTAAGTGGTGAAATTATCAAGCATCAACCAATTATTGAGGGGCCCTTTTACTAAGCCGCGTGGAGGGGCATAATTGAACAAAAACGTCTATCTCCATGGGCGTTTATCTCCGAGAACCGGTCCGTGAAGGGGTGGACCGAACCGTATTTTCGAAAAAAATAGACGTCCATGTTTTATTCGACAATTTGTGAGCTGGGCGTTTTTGTTTTTCAGCGATAATGGAAAATGAAAGCGCCCAGCTCAAAAACGAATAAATCCAAGGCATTTGTTCGTGGGAGGGGCCAGGATTTGTAGTGCACTGGTCCCCCTCACATGCCAGGACACCATCCGGGCACCCTAGGGGGCACTTTTACAAAGACAAAAAAAAAAAGGTAAAAGAGCTCCCAGGTGCATAGCACCCTTCCCTTGTGTGTTGAGCCCCCCAAATCCCCCTCAAAACCCACTGCCCACAAGTCTACACCATTACTATAGCCCTAAGGGGTGAAGGGGGGCACCTACATGTGGGTACCGTGGGTTTGGGGGGGGTTGGACGACTAAGCATTAAGCAGCACAATTGTAACAGGTAGGGGGGGATGGGCCTGGGTCCACCTGCCTGAAGTCCACTGCACCCCCTAACAACTGCTCCAGGGACCTGCATACTGCTGCCAGGGAGGTGGGTATGACATTTGAGGGTGAAAATAAAAAGTTGTGAAACATAATTTTTTGTGGTGGGAGGGGGTTAGTGGCCACTGGGGGAGTGAGGGGAGGTCATCCCCGATTCCCTCTGGTGGTAATCTGGTCATTTAGGGCACTTTTTGGGGCCTTATTCGTGAAAAAACAGGGTCCAGGAAAAGTGCCCTAAATTCTAGCTACAAACGCATACTTTTTGTCCATTATCGGCGAAAGGCGCCCATCTCTCCTCGGCCGATAACCACGCCCCAGTTCCACCTTCGCCATGCCTCCGACACGCCCCTGTCAACTTTGTACGCTTCCGCGACGGAGTGCAGTTGAAAACGTCCAAAATCGGCTTTCCATTATACCGATTTATTCGTTTTTGTGAGATAAACGTCTATCTCCCGATTTGGGTCGAAATCTAGGCGTTTTTCTCTTTCAATTATAAGGTGGATAGGCACCTACACGTGCCCAATGTGTTCCAATTCAGAATTACCGCCCAGCTACCGCATGGCCCGTGCTGTAATTTCATTTTTTATGCATGTCCACTATGCAGAAAATCGGGTGGTAACTCCAACTTGACGCATGTAGGTGATTACCGCACAGTTAACGCAAAAGACCTTACCGCTGTCAATGGCGGTAAGGTCTCAGACCCAAAATAGATGTCAATTTTTACAGGCGAGCTGAAAAAAATGGATCTGCGCATGCCCAAAACCCACACCTACATTACCACAGGCCATTTTTCAGCGCTCCTTAGTAAAAGGACCCCTGTATGTAATTTTAATATCCATTTAAATCACTCTATAAAAATTTTCTTGATAGAGAACTAACACTAAGGCACTCATTTTTGAAAGAGAAAAATGTCTAAAAAGTGGCATAAAAGCAGCATTTGGATATTTTTCTCACAAAAAAGTCCAAATTTGTATATTTGAAACCTGTTTTTTTACATATTTTTCTATGCTGTTCATCTGTAGTGCATCCAAATCTCATGGGTGCATGTCAGGGCACGGTGAGGGCAGGATTTGGGTGTTCCTAGGACTTTTTCAGCCATAATGGTGCAAAACAAAATCGTTCAGGACTGAAACATGTTTTCAGTTACACCTGTTTTTATAACGAATAAGGCACAAAAAGGTGCCCTAAATGACCAGATGACCACTGGAGGGAATCAGAGATGACCTCCCCTTCCTTCCCCAGTGGTCACTGACACCATCCCACCCCCCAAAAATTTGATTAAAATCATTACTTACCAGCCTGTATGCCAGCCTCAGATGTATTACTCAGTTCCATTACAGCAGCATGCAGGTCTTTGGAGTAGTCTAGTGGTGGGTGCAGTGCACTGCAGACAGATGGACATAGGTTTATATGTCCTCCTACCTGTTACACTTGTGGTGGAAACTGTGAGCCCTCCAAATCTCACCAGAAACCCATTGTACCCACATAGAGGTGCCCCCTTTGCCTATAAGGGCTATTGTGGTACGTTTTGGAGGGCTCAACAGACAAGATAAGGGAACAATGGTGAGATGTGTATCTGGGAGCATTTATAAGTAGTCCACTCCAGTGCCCACAAGGGTGCCTCATTGCTCTCCTGCGATGTTTGGGGGACCAGTCTAGTAAAAATGCTGCCCCCTCCTACATCCCAATAGGATGATTTTTTATGTTTATCATATGGACCTTTTTTTGAAAAAAATGTACACAGTACGAAACCTTGTTTGAAATAGTAGTTTTGAAAAAAAGAAAGCCATTTTTCTTTTTTTTGAAAAGGGCCTTCTTTTCTATTCAGATTTTGGACGTTTTGTGCAAAACGTCCAAAGTCAGACTTATACGTCATATCGAAAAACCTCACCAAATAATTTTACTGAGTGAAATTCAGAAAATATTACATAGTTCTTTGTTTTTTTATTTGGGAAAAGCATAATCTTTAAAAAGATAAATGATCTTTTGGAATAAAATATATCTAAAATATTTCTGGTTCTCTTAGGATCAACTACTCCTGTAGGATCTACAACAACAGGTAATATTAAAACCTTTCTTTTTTCAACATCTGTTCTCTTTCAACTGAATGTAGCCAAAACATTGAAATTATCAGGCACCAAAGAGTTCTTTATTAATTGGTTTTATAGCATAAAGAAATGCTTGATCATGTGTACATATGATCTCAATGTCCATTATTAAATCATTTTATAAAACTTTTCTTGATAGGATAGTAGCAACAAATAATGGGCCCTGTTCACTAATGAAGAAAAGGCTAGACGAATTTCATATTTAATATAAAAAGTTTATTTACAATTCTACCGGGTACCTTCAATGGAGGTATCCAGGAAGCATATCTAGACAAAGCAGAATGCTTAATACATATTCCTTTCATCCTGCTTAAATACTGTTTTTCCCTGCTCTTTTTTCTAACATCACGTGCAGGCTATATCATACCATAAATCCTTTAACTTAAAGCAGAACATATGCCGCATCTGCTTCCCATTATTGCTCACTTTTCTTTTCTCTTACAGACACTCAGGCGCCTTGCCCTTGCCCGTTCTGCAGCACTCTCGCTCAAGACATGGGGGGGAGGTTGCATTAATCAATCACTGTCAGCACTTCCTGCTGCTGTGAACTTTTTTCAACTCTTTATATTTCTTACACTAAGCCACACTGGAGGCGCACAAACATTTTAGCGCGCGCTAACATTAGAGACCCCCATAGGAATATAATGGGTGTCTCTGTCGTTAGTGCGTGCTAATTTTTAGGTCTTGTTCAGAATGTTTAAAATACATCCTTGATAATGATTACCTATGCTCTTCTCCTGCTTCCAAATTCAAAAGGACTTCCTGTGCAGTTCAAATTCCTCTCTCCTCCTCCCTTGCTCCTCCCCTTTTTTCCTGCCCCCTCCCCTTGCTACCCCTTGTTTCCCTCCCACTACTACCTCTGCTCTCTAGCTAGGCCCTCCCCGTACCCTCCCCCACACTTCTGTCTTTGCTGGCCTTCAGCCCGGTTGTGGTCGGCCCCCTTTAATGGGTGTGCCTGGTTCTTTCTTGATTTTTTAATTTTTTTTCTTTTGGGAAGAGACTAATCTTTCTAAAGAGAATGGGTCTTTTTGTAATAAATTCTAATTTAAACATCTCTGGTTCTTTTAGGACCAAGTACCACTGCAGGATCTACAACAACAGGTAATATTAAACATTTTCTTTCTTTAAAATCTGTCCTCTTACCTCAGAATGAAGCCCAAGTGATGCAATGATCAGGATCCAGCTTTTCATTTGTACCCTGTGCTTTCCCACTCATTGCAGCTTAGGTACTTATTTGTACCTGGGGCAATGGAAAGTCAAGTGACTTGCCCAGAGTCACAAGGAGCTGCCTGTGCCTGCAGTGGGAATTGAACCCAGTTCCCCAGGACCAAAGTCCCCCACTCTGACCACTAGGCCACTCCTCCACTCCAATTTACTGATTTCTAACCCTAATTGATGTTTGTTATATAAGGAAGTGCTTGCTTCTTGTTCACTTGTGAGTTCAATATCCATTTAAAATTCACTTAACCTTTTCATGATAGAATATTACTACTGCAAAACATTATAAACATTTAGGTGAAATTTAGAATGATTAGAATGGATCCCTACTAATATTATTTAGTTTTTCATACTTTGCATGTGAAAAGCCTACATTGTATAAAGGAAATGAGTGTATTAGTTATAAATATTAAATAAAACATCTCTGGTTTTCCTAGGAACAAGTGCCACTGCAGGATCTACAACAACAGGTAATATTAAACACCCTCCTTCTTTAAAATCACATCTCTTTCTTCTGAATATTACTCAGCTTGTCAAATTATGAGGCACTAGCTTTTCATTTACTGATTTCTATCCCTAATTGATGTTTGTAGTATAAGAAAGTGCTTGTTTCTTGTTTACATGAGATTTTCAATATCTAACAAATATTCACGCGGGGGTCCTTTTGCTAAGCTGCAGTGAAAGGGGACCTGCACTAGTGTCAGTGTTAGTTGTTGATGCTCACTGAGGCCCCCTTTTACTGCAGTGGTTAAAAGGCTGCCTTTTTTTCTCGTAAAGAAATGGCCTGGAAAGTGAACCACGGCCATTTCGGAGGGACCACTTACCGCCACTCATTGAGGTGGCAGTAAGGGCCAGGGCAGGGGTGACAGGGGAGATTGCACAGGGCTTCACGTTCCTAGAGGCCCCACATCTCTGGCATGTCTGTCCTCCTGTCTCGGAACACCTCTCTGCTCCATAACTTAATGAGCATCCACATTTCAGTAGAGAGCATCAGGCAGCGGCAGCGATTTTCATATCCTGTCAGCTGCCAAGCCCAGAGCCTCCTCTCTGCTACGTCACACCCCCTTTTGATGTAACTTCCTGCTTCTGCAAGGGCAGGATGTAGCAGCGAGAAAGCTCTGGTCTTGACAACTGAAGGGATATGAAACTTGCTGTCACTGTCTGCCGCTCTCTACTGAAACGTGGTGGATGCATATCAAGGTATGGGGTGAGGTGGCTTATGGTGGCGGGCACGGGTGGATGGACACGGGCAGAGGGGGCCCACGGATCTGGTCTGCACAGGGCCCTGCAATTACTAAGACCAGCCCTGGTAAGGGCTCCCGCACAAACCCTACGGTAACGGGACAGTGCTTTACTGCCGGGTATGCACCATCACTACAAAAATAGAAAATATTTTTGTAGTGCCGGAAATGGCTTGTGTTGGGGGTAGGAACTACCACTGAGCTCATGCGGAAGCCCGGCGGCAGTCATGAGTTGGCGTGCAGCAAGCCCATTGCCGCGCGTCAACTCTTTAGTATAAGGGCCCCTCAATGAATCTCCTCATGATAGAGTACTAAGAAAAAAAAATTACAAATGTTTTAGTGAAAGTTAGAATGATTAGAACAGATTCTTACTAAATATCACATTAGTTTTGCATATTTTGCTTGGAAAAACGCATAAACATAGTAAAGAGAAAGGACCTTTTTATAATACATTGTAATTAAAACATCTCTGGTTCATTTAGGGCCAAGTACCACTGCATGGTCTTCAACAACAGGTAATATTGAACAATTTATGTTTTTAGGGCCTGTTTTACAAAGTGGCGGTAAGCCCAACGCGGGCTTAGTTTGCTAAACAAAAAGTACTGCCAGCGCACCGTCATATATTTTGTTGCGCCAGGGTGTACCGGCGGTAATCGGGCAGTGCTGCATGCTGCCCAGTTGCCGCCGGGTTAGCACAGGAGCCCTTACCACCATGGCCATTTCCTGCAGAATAGAAGGACTACCCTTTTACCAGCTGCGGTAAAAGGGGGCCTCGGCGCATGTTCAAAACATGCGCTGACGCCAGTGCAGGCCCCCTTGTGCCGCAGCTTAGTAAAAGGGGCCCTAAAATTCTTCTATTTTTCCTCTGAATGTAGCTGAAGTGGTGAAATTAGGAGGCACCAGATAGATCTTCTTTAACTGCTTTTGAGCCCTGGTTGATTTTCTTCATCTAAGGAAGTACTTGCTTCTTGTTTCCAAGTGATTTAAATATCCATTAAAAACTCACTCCATAAAGCTTTTCTTGATTAAAAAAAAAGACTAACACCCAATAAATTTACTATTTCAAATACAATTCAAAAAATTAGTACTGACCCTTCTGAAACATTACATATTTCTTTTTTTTTGTTTGTTTGTTTGATTGTTTGCTTGAAAAAAGTGTAATCTTTAAAAAAACAAACAATCTTTTGGAATAAAATATATCTAAAACATCTCTGATTCTCTTAGGATCAACTACTCCTGTAGGATCTACAACAACAGGTAATATTAAAACCCTTCTTTTTTCAACATCTGTTCTCTTTCAGCTGAATGTAGCCAAAGCATTTCAGTTATCAGACACTAGATAATTGTTAATTTATTGGTGTTGTAGCTTGCTTCATGTGTACATGTGATTTTAATATCTAGTATGAAATCATTCTATAAAACGTATCTTGATATAAAAGTAACAACAAATAATATTAATAATATTTAAGTCCTCTTCAGAATAATTAGAACAGATTCTTGCCAATCATTACCTTGTTCTTAATTAGTTTTTTGTTGGGAAAAGCTGAATCTTTCTAAAGCAAAAGGATCTTTATGTAATAAATTCTAACTTAAACGTCTCTGGTTCTTTTAGGACCAAGTACTACTTCAGGATCTACAGCAGGTAATGTTCAATCTTGCTCTTTTAAAAAATTCTGCTCTTTTTCCTCTGGATTTAGACCAAATGTAGAAATTTAGATATTTTGAGGTACCAGATAGTTTTTCATTTTTGTTTATATATGATATTAATATCCATTAAAAATGCAGTCAATGAATCTTTTCCTGATGGATTGTTAAAATCTACTACTACTACTACTACTATTATTTAGCATTTCTATAGCGCTACAAGGCGTACTAATATCTGAGTAAAATTTAGTATGGTTAGAATAGATCCCTACTAATATTAATTTATTTTTTCATAGTTTGCTTATTGTAAGCCACATTGAGCCTGCAAATAGGTGGGAAAATGTTGGATATAAATGCAGCAAAATAAATAAATGAATAAAAGTCTAAAGGCCCTGTTTACTAAGGTGCGCTAGCATTTTTAACGCATGCTAAAAATGAGCTCACACTAACACTAGAGACACCCATATATTCCTATGGGTGTCTCTAGTGTTTTTGCATTCTAATTGTAGCACACACTAAAATTGTTAGCACACTTAGGGACCCTTTAACTAAAGCTCATAGGTGCCTACGTGCGTATAACATGTGTCAAATTATAACTACCACCCGATTACTGCATGCCCCTGGTGGTAATTTTAATTTTGACTTGTGTCCAAAACACATGTCAGAAAATAATTTCTATTTTCTACCGTATGGAGCTAACCGGGCGGTATTCAGCAGTGTACACACGTTGACAATTACCTCCTGGTTAACATATGAGACCTTACCGCTAAGTCAATGGGTGGCAGTATGGTCTCAGGCCCAAAATAGATGTACGCCAATTTTTATTTTGCCGCATGACCATTTTCAGCCACAAAAAGTCCTTTTTTGCAGGCGCACTGAAAAATGGACCTGCGCGCATCTAATACACGTGCCTACACCAGCACAGGCCATTTTTCGGCGTGCCTTAGTAAAAGGGCTCCCTATAGTGCAGCTTAGTAAACAAGGCCTTAAATTGTAGAAAGGGAATGAATCTATTAGTCATAATTGGTATATAAAACATCTGTGTTTTCGTAGGACCAAGTACCGCTGCAGTATCTACAACAGGTAATATTGAACAACTTCATTAAAAAAATTCTGTTCTCTTTCTTCTGAATGTAGTCTAAGTGGTGACGTTAGTAAGTACCAGCTAGTTCCTGCATGTGATTTTAATATCCATAAAAATCACTCTATAAAAATGTTCTTGATAGAGAACTAACACCAAATAATATCACTATTTGAGTGAAATTCAGACTGCTGGTACTGACCCTTCCTAAACATTACATAGGGCCTCTTTTATTAAGTCGCACAAGGGGTTCCCGTGCGGCAATGCTAACGAATGCATTCAATGCATTCAAAGTCAATGGGTTTTCGGCATTACCGCAGCAGGAACCGCTAGCATGATTTGATAAAAGAAGCCCATAGTTCTTTATTTTTTCTTTGGGAAAAGCATAATCTTTGAAAAGATAAATGATCTTTTGAAATAAAATATCTCTAAAACATCTCTGGTTCTCTTAGGATCAACTACTCCTGTAGGATCTACAACAACAGGTAATGCTAAAACCCTTCTTTTCTTCAACATCTGTTCTCTTTCAGCTGAATGTAGCCAAAGCACTGAAAATTACCAGGCACCAGAGAATTCTTAACTTATTGGTTTCGTAGCATAAGAAATGCTTGATCATGTGTATATGTGATTTTAATATCCATTCTTAATCATTCTTTAAACCTTTTCCTGATAGAGTAGTAACTGTGAATAATGATACTAATATTTAAGTCTTATTCAGAATGTTTAAAACAGATCCTTGCTAAATATTACCTGGTTTGTGATTTTTTTGGTTTGTTTTAGAAAAGCCTAATCTAAGAGAATGGCTCTTTCTGTAATAAATTCTAACTTAAATGTTTACCTCTGGTTCTTTTAGGACCAAGCACCACTTCAGGATCTACAACAACAGGTAATATTAAACGCCTTTTTTCTTTAAAATCTGTCTTCTTACCTTAGAATGTAGTCCAAGTAGTGTAATCAAGAGGCACCAGTTTTTCATTTACTGATTTCTAACCCTAATTGATGTTTGTTGCATAAGGAAGTGTTTGCTTCTTGTTTATATGTGATTTTTATATCCATTAAAAATTCAATAATGAATCTTTTCATGCTAGAGTATTACTACCCAAACAAATTACAAACATTTAGGTGAAATTTAAAATAATTAGAATGGATCTCTACTAATATTATTTACCTCCCTGTTTACTTAGTCTTGCTAGCGGCCGCCTCACAGCAATGCCAACACAGCACATCCAAAGTGAATGGTCTGTGTTGGCATTAGTGCACAGCAGCCGCTAATGCAGTTGTTCCCAAGCCTGGCCCTGGAGGCACCCCAGCCAGTCACGTTTTCAGGATACCCACAATGAATATTCATCAGAGAGTTTTGCATGCACTGCCTCCACCTCATGCAAATCTATCTCGTGAATATTCATTGTGGATATCCTGAAATCCTGACTGGCTGGGGTGCTTTCAGGATAGGTTTGGGAACCACTGTTCTAGTGTAACTTAGTATACAGGGAGGTTAGTTTTTCGTACTTTGCATATGTTAAGCCTACATTGTGTAAGGAGAATGGATCTATTAGTCATGTGTTAAATAAAACATCTCTGGTTTTCTTAGGACCAACTTCCACTGTAGGATCTACAACAACAGGTAACATTAAACAATCTTGTTCTTTAAAATCACATCTCTTCTGAATATCGCCCAAGTGGTGAAATTGTGAAGCACTAGCTTTTCATGGAAATACTTGCTTCTTTTTTACATGTGATTTCAATATCTAACAAATATTCACTCAATGAATCTATTAATGATAGCGTGTTAAGAAAAAAATTACAAATATTGTAGTGAAATTTAGAATGATTAGAACAGATCCTTGCTAAACATCAATTTTCCTCCCCCCCCCCCCCCCCCCCCCCCGTTGACAAAGCCATGCTAGCGGCTGCCGCACATTAATTACTAAGCAGTAGCCGCTAGCTCGGCGTTGCATAAGTGAGGGTTAGTTTTGCATATGTTGCTTGGAAAAACCTAAACTGTGTAAAGAGAAAGGATCTTTTTATGATAAATTCTAATTAAAACATCTCTGGTTCATTTAGGACCAAGTACCACTGCATGGTCTTCAACAACAGGTAATATTAAACTTTATGTATCAACATTTTTATTGGAGTCATTTCAATTCTGTCACAATTAGACTAATTACATACAGCAGTTAAAGAAACAGTTATACAATTTTCTTTCCATACTCCCCCAACTTTATTCCTCCCCCCCCCCCCCCCCCCAGGTTATTTCAACCTCCCAGCTTCAATACCAACTCCCACCTTAATATATGTACCTGCTCATCCTCGGCTGAACTCCTGTATTAAACCTCCTTTAATTATTTTAACAACATCTTCCCCTTCCTCCCAACCCTTCTCCAATGGTCAACGAGCAACAGGTTAATATTTTAATTCTAACAGAACAATACCTGCCCACAAATCATATCACACCAGGTAATATTAAACTTTATTAAATATTAAAACTGGTCTTGTGTCCTCTGAATGTAGCCCAAGTGGTACAAATAGGAGGCACCAGTTTTTCATTTACTGCTTACTAACCCTAATTGATGTTTGTACTATAAGGAAGTGCTTGATTCATGTTTACATTATAGTAAAGACAAAAGACATTTTTGGAATAAATTCTAATTAACACATATATGGTTCTTTTAGGATCAAGTACAACTGCAGGATCTACAACAACAGGTAATATTGAAAAACTTTAATTCTTCTTTCTTTGCTCTAAATGTAGCCCAAGAAGTGTAGTCAGGGGGCACCAGTTAGTTTGTTATTTACTGCTTTTGACCCCTGGTTGATTTTCTTCTTATAAGGAAGTGCTTGCTTCTTTTATCCAAGTGTCCTGTTTATTAAGGCGCACTAGCGTTTTTACTACGTGCTACAAATTAGCATTTGCTAACTGTGTAGATGCCCGTAGAAATATTATGGGCACGCACTAAGGGGGTTGTTTACTAAAGCTTAGCTCGAGTTATCTGCAGCAGGGCCCATAGGAATAAAATGGGCCCTGCTGCAGATAACTCGAGCTAAGCTTTAGTAAACAACACCCTAAAAACGCTAATGCACCTTTAGCGTGGCTTAGAGGGGCATAATCAAACGGCGCTGGCGAAATTGATCGCCGGCGATCTATTTTGGCGGCGCCGCAACAGCTGGCCGGAACCGTATTATCGAAAAAGATGGCTGGCCAACTTTTGTTTCGATAATACGGTTGGGTCCGGCCAAATGCCACAGATCACCGGGTTTGAGATGGCCGACTTTGTTTTTCAGCGAAAATGGAAACTGGAACCGGCCATCTCAAACCCGGCCAAATCCAAGGCATTTGGCCGTGGGAGGGGCCAGCATTCGTAGTGCACTGGTACTTCTGGATGTTTAGATCTTGCTGATCAGTTATGTTATGACTTACTTGTTCAGGAGTGCTGTATTTTGTGATATTGTTTTGAGAAATGTCCAAGAAATACTTTATACATATGAAAAAAGTTCCTGCCATGCATTTTCCCTTGATGACCGTCCCTGACGTGCACTTCCCTTAATAGCCGTCTTTCTCTCTGAAAGTGCACTTCTCTTAATGGCCGTCTTTCTCCCTGAACAGGGAAATCAAAAGTTTTTGCATACTGCTTTTTTTGTAGTAACAGTGGGATTTGAACCAGCCACCTCTGCATTACAAGACCAGTGATATAACCACTTGGCCACAGCTCCACTTACTTGGGTGTCCCTCCCTTTTGATTATACCCATCCAGGTCTCTCTCAGCCACTCACAGACAGCTTAACGCGCTGTGATTGGCTGAGAGAGACCTGAAGGGGTATAATCAAAAGGGAGGGACACCCAAGTAAGTGGAGCTGTGCCCAAGTGGTTACATCATGGTTCTTGTAATGCAGAGGTGGCTGGTTCACATCCCACTGTTACTACTAAAAAAAAACCTGCGAGCAAAAACTGTTTTGATTTCCCTGTTTGGGGAGAAAGCCGGCCATTAAGAGAAGTGCACTTTTGGAGAGAAAGACGGCTATTAAGGGAAGTGCACGTCAGGGACGGCCATCAAGGGAAAATGAACGGCAGGGACTTTTTTCATTTGTATGAAGTCTTTCTTGAACATTTCTCAAAACAGTATCACAAAATACAGCAGCACTCCTGAACAAGTAAGTCATAACATAACTGGTCAGCAAGATCCTTTTTTTTTTTACGAGCTGGCCGACTGCCTTTCCCTCCTAGGAAGGAAATGTTTTAAAGTTTTTTTTTGGGTGGGAGGGGGTTGGTGACCACTGGAGGAGTATGGGGAGGTCATCCCCGATTCCTTCCGGTGGGCATCTGGTCAGTTTGAGACTTGGTCATGAAAATAAATAGACCAAGTAAAACCGGCCAAATGCTCGTCATCGCCGGTTTTCTTTTTTCCATTATCAGCTGAAGCCGGCCATCTCGTAAGCACGCCCACATCCCGCCTTCACTACCCTGACGACATGCCCCCTTGAAGTTTAGCCGCCTCCGCAACGGAATGCCGGCGAGTGTGTCCAAAAATCGGCTTTCGATTATACTGATTTGGCCGGCCATCTCCCGATTTGTGTGGAAGATGGCCGGCTATCACTTTCGAAAATAAGCTGGTTAGTAAACAAGGCTCCAAGTGATTTAAATATCCATTTAAAAATCACTCCATAAAGATTTTCTTGATAGAGAAATAACACCCAATAAAATTACTATTTTAATAAAATTCAGATAATTGGTACTGACCTTTCTTAAACATTAGATAATTCTTGATTTTTTGTTTGGGAAAAGTGTAATCTTTAAAAAAAAAAAAAACAATCTTTGGGAATAAGATATATCTAAAACATCTCTGGTTCTCTTAGCATCAACTACCCTTGTAGGATCTACAACAACAGGTAAAGTTAAAGCTCTTCTTTTTCTGCAATCTGTTCTTCAACTGAATCTAGCCAAAGCATTTAAATTATCAGACACCAGGATAATTCTTCATTTGTTGGTTTTGTAGCAGAAAGAAATAAATGCATGCTTCATGTGTACGTGTTTTTCTTGATAGCGATGTAACAACAAATAATGGTGTCATTTTACTAAGGTGTGCTGAAAAATGGCCTGCAGGAGCATAGGTGCGTGTTTTGTGTACGCACAGATCCATTTTTCAGCGCGCCTGCAAAAAATGCCTTTTTAAAATTTTTACCGAAAATGGACATGCAGCAAAATCAAAATTGGCGCGCGTCCATTTTGGGTCTGAGACCCTACCGCCAGCCATTGACCTAGCCGTAAAGTCCCAGCCTATATGTCGGATTTAATAGACTTACCACCAAGAAACGCCAAAAGATCATCCAGAACTTTCCTCAACCTCCACTTCCCTAATTGCAAAGGCTTGAAATACAAAACACTGCACGCGTCAACCTTTTCCTACATGAGCACGCAGTACTGGAATTCATTGCCACGCAACCTGAAAACGATTCAAGAGCAAAAAACCTTCCGCAAACTACTGAAGACCCACCTCTTTGAGGAAATTTACGGAAAGAACCATAACACATAAAACCGCACTCACTGTCCAACAATGCATCACTACAGCCACTCCGAATTCCCTTCCCCTACCTCACCTTCTCATCTCCCGCAAACTTACCTCACTCATACCTGTTTCCCTCGGGTTCCCTCCAGTGTATCGCCCCTCTTAGTTTCCCGTTCTTTCCTTCCAATGTCTCAATGATCTTTTCCATTATTATATTCCTTGTTAAAAAACTTGTCTCATAACACCTCATAATGTAATCCATAACTGAGCTGTAACAAAATGTACTTCCAGTCTTCATAACGTAATGTAAGCCACACTGAACCCGCAAAAAGGTGGGAAAATGTGGGGTACAAATGCAATAAATAAATAAATAAATAAATAAATCACATGGTAACTGGGCGGTAATGACCTACACACGTCAAATGCCACTTGGTGTGTGTCCAATACATTCATGCAAAAATAAAAATTATTTTTTGGACATGTAAATCAGACATGCGCCAAGAATAAAATTACCACAAGAGCCATGCGGTAGCCAGGCGGTAACTCCATTTTGGCGCGCGTTGGGCGCACATAGACACTTACGCAGCTTAGTTAAAGGGCCCCAATATTACTAACATTTAAGTTTTATTCAGAATGATTAGAACAGGTCCTTGCTAAGTATTACCTCATTCTTGATTTTCTTTTTTTGGAGAAAAGCCTAATCTTTATAAAGAGAATGGATTTTTTTGTAGTAAATTCTGATTTAATCATCTCTGGTTCTTTTAGGATCAAGTACCACTGTTGGATCTACAACAACAGGTAATGTTCATTCTCGCTGTTTTTTAATATTCTGCTCATTTTCCTCTGAATGTAGACTAAGGGGCCCTTTTACAAAAAGGGGGCAGATGTAGTGTTGGTTTCGCGTGCAGCAATTCAGCTCTACCGCCAGGCTCCTGGGAAGCTGAGCGGTAGTTCCAACTCCCGCCACAAGCCAATTCCTGTACAAGAAAATATTTTTAAAAATTTTCTAGCAACAGGGGCATACCTGGCGGTAATCGGGTACTTCCACGTGCTGCTCGTTTACTTTCAGAGCCCCTTACCTCCTCCTAAATAGAGGAAGTACGGGCTCCCCCAAGAAATGGCCACACAGCAAGTGTTTAATTTACTGCATAGCCACTTCCTTTTTTATTTTAAATAAGGAAGTGGCTATGCCACTGGCAGCAAAAGGGGGCCTCTGCGCAGAGCAAACCCGCATGCCCACCATTTGGTAAAAGTGGCCCTAAATGTTGAAATTAGGATGTACCAGATAGTTTGATTTCTAACCTTGACTGATTTTCATATTATAAAAAAAAGCTTCCTTCTTGTGTACATAAGAATTTAATATATCTTAAAGATTAACTAAATGAATGTTTTTCCTGATAGAATAGTAACAATCAATAAAATTATAAATATTTAAGTAAGATTTAAAATGATTAGAATGGATCCCTGCTAACATTACTTAGGGCTCCTTTTACAAAAGGGCAGTAGATCTACTGCCGGCTAAGTGCTCTTCAAATCGGCCCTACCACTGGGCTCGCCCAGCGGCAGTTCCAGGTCTTCTGAGTGCCATTTCCAGCATTAGAAAATACCGTTTTATTTTCTGGTGCCAGGGGGCATACCTAGTGGTAATTGAGCACCGCGTATGCAGTTCGATTACTACCGGGTTACCGCCAGAGTCCTCACCGTCTCCTGAATATTTAAATTCCCACTGCCATTTACTGGCCCTTTTAAAAAAAGGCCTTTTTACCAGCAGCAATGCCAGATGGCCTCGGTGTACAGCAATCCCACGCACCAACGCAACTGCAGGCCACATTTTATAACCGTTTGGTTAAAGGGCCCCTTAGTTTTTCATAGTTTGCTTTTGGAAAAGCTTAAACTTTGTAAATGGATTGAACCTATTAGTAGTAAATGGTAAATAAAACATATCTGGTTTTCCTAGGACCCAGTACCACTGGAGGATCTTCAACAGGTAATATTAAATAATTTTTTTTGAGAATCTGCTCGCTTTCCTTTGAATGTAAACCCAGTGTTGAAATTATGAGGCACCAGATAGCTTTTCATTTATTGATTTCAACACCTGATTGATTTTCTTAGAATAAAAATTGTTTGCTTCAGGTTTGCAGATGATTCTAGTATTTATGAAAAATTCACAGTATAGAAGAATAAAAACCTTTCATTTTACTAGTGTTTGAGTGAAATTTTGAATGTTTTGATCCTTGCTAAACATTACATAGTTCTTCATATTTGTTTATGAAAAGCTTTATGTTTGTAAAGAAAACTATCTTTCTAGAATAAATTCATATTAAAACATCTTTGATTCTTATAGGACCTTCTACCACTGCAGTATCTCCAACAGGTAATATTAAACACCCTGTTTCATTAAAATCTGTTGTCTTTTCTCTAAATGTAGCCCAGGTGATGAAATTATTTGAGACACCGGTTCTTTATTTAGGGCCCTGTTTACTAAGGTGCACTAGTTTTTTTAGCGCATGCTAAAAATTAGCACACACTAACCGTGTAGACACCCATAGGATTATTATGGGCATCTACATGGTTAGCACATGCTAATGCTTAGCATGCACTAAAAATGATAGTGCACTTATAGCACGGCTTAGTAAACATGGCCCTTACTGATTTCTAACCCTGATTGAGGGGTCCATTTACAAAGGTGATTAACATGAGTTAAATGCTAGAGATGCCCATAGAAATATATGGGTATCTCTAACATTTAGAGCCCTGTTTACTAAGCCGAGCTGTAGGCGTGCAGACTTTTTAGCGCGTGCTAAAAATTAGCTAATGCTAGAGACACCCATAGGAATATAAAGTTAGCACACCTACAGCGTGGTTTAGTAAACAGGGCCCAGAGTATGTTCTTATTTTTAAGTAAAAAGAATTATTTACCTGTGATTTTTATATCCATCGGGCCATCGTTAGTTAACTTTAAAACTTCAATAAAATTGAAGTTTAAAAAAAAATTCAAACAATGAATCTTTTCATGATAGACTATTTTCACCCAATAAAATGCTAATATTTGAGTTTTATTCAGAATGATTACAACAGATCCTTGCAAAACATTACCTAGTTCTTGTTTTTTTTTTTAATTAAATCATTCTGTATAACTTTTCTTGATAGAGAAGTAACAACAATAGCTACTAATATTTGAGTTTTATTCAGAATGATTACATCAGATTCTTGATAAAATTAACTTGTTCTTGGGGGGGGGGGGTTTGTTTGGGAAAAGCCTTGTGTTTGTGAAGGGAAAGCGTAATTTTTCTAAAAGAAAAGGAGCTTTTTTGTAAGAAATTCTAATTAAAACATTCTGGCTGTTTTAGGGGTCCATTTACTAAGCCATGCTAGAAAGTGGCCAGTGCTGCAAGTAGTGCAAGGGTTTGCCACGTGCTCTGGCCACTTTCTAACGTGCCTGAAAAATGGCCACGGTCAGGGTTTTTTTTAATGGACACCCACTAATTTTCCCATTAGCAAATTGTCTTTATAGCCTGGAGCCCTTACCACCACCTATTTAAGAGGGAAAAAGGGCTCCCATGCTTCTCCTGCACTAATTGGGTAGGCAGTGGGCTCAGGCCCATCCAACAGTAACACATGGTAATGAAAATGCTGCTGTCCACAATACTGGCACCTTCGCATGCTCAGTTTTCAGCGCATGCCTGCTGCAGACTACCAAGATGGAGACTGGAGAGAAGCATTTTCCCACCAGCTGAGATATTTTTTTAATGTGGTAGTGGGGGAGAGAACATTTTGTGCCCACCCACTTCTTGCCTAGGCCCACCCAAAATCTGCTGTCTGGCTACGCCCCTGTGGGTAGCACACGGTAACGTGTCCATGCGACCCGATTAGAGCAGGCATACCTACTCTTCACCCCCAGACATGCCTCCCGTGGCAAAAAAATATATATATTTTTTACCACGGGAGTAGCAAGCACTTCTACCCAAACTACCATGGGATACCTCAGTGCAGGCCTACCCCGTGTTAGGCCTAAGTTATGTGCATTGTTATTTTAGTGCGGATCTCTAGGGGGTGCTACATAGAATTTTGGGGAAAATGTAACTAAAACATCTCTGGCTTTTTTAGGATCAAGTACCACTTCAGGACCTACAACAGGTAATGTTAAATACCTTCTTTTTTAAAATCTGTTCTCTTTTTCATGAATGTAACCGGTGGCGAAATTATGAGGCCGCAGATAGATCTTCATTTACTGGTTTCTAACCCTGATTGATTTTCTTAGTAGAAAGAAGTGCTTGCTTGATGTTTACATGTGATTTTAATGTCTATTAAAAATAACTTTATCAAAACTTTTATTGATAGAGAAGTAAGTAAGGGGCCCTTTTACTGACGGGTTGCCTTGTGACAATGGGCTTGCCGTGTAGCAACCTGGAACTACTGCAGGCCCTACGTGGTTGGTGGCAGTAGTTCTGCCTCAAGCATGCACCATTTCTAGCGCCACAGAAAATAATTTCATAATTTCTAGAGTGGCACTAACCTGGCAGGAATCGCATCCTGGTTACCGCTGGGGTACCACAGGAGCCCTTACTGCCACCTCAGTAAGTGGTGGTAAGTACTTCCACCCCTCCCATGGCCATGGTAAGAATAATCTTACCATATGGCTACGTCTTTTTTAGGGGCTTTTTACCCGCTGCGGTAAAAAGGACCCTTGTGTGTGGCAAAAACGGCCCCCGCCACTATTGCAGGGCCCTTTTACTGCAGCTTGATAAATGGGCCCCTAATAATATTACTAGTAAAAGGACTAGTCTTTGAGTCTTATTCAGAATGATTAGAACAAATCCTTGCTAAACAGTACCTAACTCTTGGGAGAGATTGTTTTGTAAATGCTAATCTTTCTAAAGAGAAAGGATCTTTGTAGAATAAAATCGAACTAAAATATTTCTGGTTCTTTTAGGACTAAGTAGCAGTGCAGGATCTGTAACACATGGGCATTCTAAAATTTGCATGCATAGTTATAGAATATATATATATATATATATATATATATATATATATATATATATATATATATATATATATATATATATATATATATATATATATATCTTGACCTTATAATTAAAAAAACGCAATATAGTTTTTATGCAGTAAAAATCAGTAGTCTGTAACTCTAATATAAACCAAACTATACTCTGTGCTAAAAGAAAAGAGATGGCAGGTGCTTACATACAAAAGAAAAAAAGTAGAAAAAACAAGAGCCAAGCATAGTTTTTAACATCAAAATGAAATTATCAAATCGTTTATCATATATTTGTATTTGCTAAAATCGCCTTTATTATATTGCAAATCAACATGATGTACAACAAACTACATGAATTTTGGTTTTATAAATTGCACTGTTCTCACTTTTTATTTGTTGAACATGTTTTCCGCCCATCATTGTATCTAATTCTCTAAATGTTTCACTAGTCTTCTAGTTCTATAAAACTCAGCCCCCCCCCCCCCCCCCATTTACTAAGTCATGCACAAATGCCGACATGGCCCATTCACTTTGAATGGGCTGTGTTGGCATTGCCGCGCGGCTTACTAAACGGGGGGAGGGGGGGGGGGTAATCCTTTCAAAACATGTGTTCTGATTAAATTTATAATAATACTGTCTGATTTTCATAGGTTCAGAAACCACCACAGCAGTAACTACACCAGGTAATTTCAATTTATCTCTCAGGATCCTTTTTCCATTCTCATTCTTCCTCATAATTTTGATGATAGTGCTTAAAGGTTAAACTGAAATAGATTTTTTGAAATGTAAACCTTTTGATTTTCTCACAACAAACTACCTTGTATGGAGCTTCAGCCTCAGGTATTTTAATTTCCATTTCTGATCTGTTTTCAAATGCTGTCATATGACCGCAAATCAGGCAATCGTGTTCATTTCTCTAATGAGGGATACTTTCTCTTATTAAAATTCTATATGCTAAGACATCTGCTTTGTATAGATTCACCATCCAGTTCACAACTGGTACAGCGAGAAATTCTATATTGTGATTATTTACAATCTCAATGTACTGGACCAGCTCAAGTGGTTTTAGCAGCCAAACCCAACTTTTGCTTTGGTGCTCACATCTTGAAGCCAATCATCTAGAATGAACCACACAGATATTTGGTCTTCTGTGGCAACTAAAAGCATTCTGGGGCCCTTTTACTAAGGTGCGTAGGCACCTATGCACATATAACATGCGTCAAATTGGAACTACTGCCCGGCTACCGCGTGCTCCAGGCGGTAATTCCATTTTTGATGCACGTCCAAAACACACGGTAGAAATTTTCTACTGCGTGGCGCTTACCCAGCGGCAATTGGCAGTGTACATGTGCTGACAATTACCGCCCAGTTAACATGTGAGTCCTTACCGCTAAGTCAATGGGTGGTGGTAAGGTCTAGGCCAAAAACAGACGTGCGCTGGTTTTAATTTTGCTGCACGTCCATTTTCGGCCACAAAAAAGGCCTTTTTTACAGGTGAGCTGAAAATTGGACTTGCGCACATCCAAAACACGCGCCTACACCAATGCAGGCCATTTTTCGGTGTGCCTTAGTAAAAGGGCCCCTTTATTGCCTGAGGTTAGGGATGAGCTGATGCACTTTCTCCCACACCATGGCATCCAAAATAGGGGGGGTGGTCATTCTCAGAGTTCCAATCAAAGAACAAGGGACCCCTGTCACTCAGAGCATTGGTCTACTGGTTGTCCCAAGAACAAAGAAAGTAAAAACATTCCCAGGCTACACAGAGGTAAATTTTCCAAAGGTACTTGTATCATCAGCATATCACAAAATGCCCAAGCATTTTTCTATAATCCTTTTTTGCAAAAGTAACACATTGAGTATCAAATGTCAGGAAAATGTGGCATGGAAGGGCAGTTCTAGGGGGCACCAAATACAAGTATACTCTATACGTGTAGACACTAATACTCAGACTCTACACATGTAGCTTAAACGTTTGGCATGGACATGCCAAACTCCAACAAAACTAGATATAACCTGAAGCATCTGCACCAAACAAATAAGCTACAGATACAGGTGCTGAATAATGGTGTCTACACATGTAGGGCTAGATTCTATATATGGTGCCTAAAAAATCCACACAGAAATAAGTGTATTCTATAAAATTAAGGCATGATATATAGAATACGTGTTATCAATACTGCAGCACCTAAAGCTATGCGCTTTCATTTACGCCAATAAAAACATGGTGTAAATCCATGTGCGTATTTAGGCGTACTGAGGTGTATTCTGTAATTGCGCCTGTAACTGTTGGAACGCCCATAAACATGCCCGTAATCACACCCCTTTTCAGCTTCGCGTGTTTATTTTGAACTGTGCGCTTTGCAATTTATTCACAGTTCTTTATAAAATACGCTTACTGATTTCCACACATAAATTGTAATTATTGCCAATTAGCACTCGTTATTGCTTGTTAAATGCTGTTATAAATGCTAATTTATCTTGTTCCGCCAAATAAGTTACGTGCTTATCTCCACCTGAAGTTAGGCACCATATATAGAATCCATGGGATAAAGTATATGTGTAAATGCACATGTAGCTTATGTGGTTATTTTCAGTGGCACAAACTACACAGACAGTGTCACTTCAAACACACCTAAGCTACACACGTACTTTCATGTATATATTGACCTCATAATTTTAAAAAAGAAAACAATCCACAATACTGTTTATATGAAGCAAAATCATAGGAGTATAATTATGCAGCCTGTGACTCTAATATAATACGTTGAGTTGGTCTTTTACATATGTGTGGTAGTGTTTTTAGCGTGCACTAATGATGAGCGCATGCTAAACACTAGAGATGCTGATAGGAATATATGGGGAAGCCAAATTCAGTTAGAGATAGAGGTGTACAAGAGAGAAGCAGCAAGTCTACTACTACTACTACTACTTAACATTTCTAAAGCGCTACTAGGGTTACGCAGCGCTGTACAGTTAAACAAAGAAGGACAGTTTCTGCTCAAAGGAGCTTACAATCTAAAGGACAAAAGGATAAAAAGTGCAGTCAATCAAAATTGGGGCAGTCAAGCAACACAGTGCACTTTGGAGAGAACGTTAAGAGATACGTTCACGTTTTGAGTTATTTGGATTAAGCACTATACTATAGGCTATAGCACATCCTATATAATAATTCTCACCTCCAATGTTCTGAAGCTGCCTGGGACCATGGCTTCTGCCGGAGGTGGTCTGCATCATAGAGTAGATAACACTGACGTCACTGGCCTGGAAGCATTGAAGAGCGAGCAGGCTCAGCGAGTCTGCTGCTTTCCCTTCTCTTTGAGCTGTGACTCTGGTCCCGCCCTTGCGGAAACAGGAAATGAGGGCGGGACCAGTCACAGCTCAGAGCAAAGAGAAGGGACGGCAGCAGACTCGCTGAACCTGCTCGCTCTTCAATGCTGCCGCCGGGACCCTGGTAAGAGAGGGGGAGAGGGGGGTTGGCGATTTTGGAGGGGGGGGGGCGATGTGCACATTGGGGGATGGGGAGGGAGGGATGGGGACTGGAACTCAGAGGAAGGACTGGAACTTGGAGGGAGGACAGAGTGAAGGACAGTGACAGAGGGAGGGAGGAAGCCATGGAAATCGGAGGGGAGGAAGGGGGCCGTGGGACTTGGAGGGGACACAGGGAGAGAGCGAGGGAGAGAGCAAGGGGGGGGGGGGAGGAAAACCTTGCTAGCGCCCGTTTCCTTTCATACAGAAACGGGCCTTTTTTACTAGTAAAAAATAAGAGTGACCCGATGAAAGAAGTGCTAGACCACTTGGCATTGAAAATATATTCAGTGGCTTTTTTGCGGACAGCACTCTGTAATATAAGTAAGAAAAAAGAAAAAGAAAAAAATGACATACTTAAATGCTGGTAGCCTTATTTATATTTCAGCATATTCAGTCTTGGTTTTAGTAGTTTATGATAGGAATATATGGGCATCTCTAGCATTTAGCGCACACTTATTTTTAGTGCACCTTTGTAAAGGGCCCACTGAATATACTGCACACTTAACCACGAAGGTGTTATATATAAATATATATTCTGCAAAAGGAAAAGAGATACACGGTGGTCTCATACCAGGGACCCAAAACGATAAAAGCAAGAACTAAGAACAGTTTATAATACCAACATGAAACTATTAGAACTATTTGAATATTGGTGTTATATAACCTGCACTAAAGATTCTTACTTTTTCATTGTGAATGTATATTCTGCACAGTATAGTACACAAGAGTGTGGATTCCAGATGAACACATCTATTCTCTAAATATTTCACAGCTTTATTTGTCTATTACTGGACAAAACCTAATCCTTTCAAAACATATATTCTTAGTAAAATTATAATCTAATTGTCTCTGATTTTCATAGGAGCACCCACCACTGGAGTACCTACTTCAGGTAATATCAATTTATCCCTCAGGATCCTTTTTCTCTAATCTTTCTAACTAATAATCAGATGGTTATGCTTAGTTACATTTTGCTAAAAAGGTTAATTCTAAATAGAAGCTTTGAAATGTAAAACTTCTGATTCCCCAACGACAATCAACGCCTCAGGCATTTCCATTTCTGTTTCTGATCTTTTTTCAAATGCTCAGTTATATGACTTCAAATCAGGAGGTAATTTTCAATTATAATGAGGAGTACTGTTTGATTAAAATTATATATGTTTATTTTCTATAGATTCACCAAACATTTCAGGAACTACCACAATAGTAATTGTATATCTTAATCAGATTATTTGTAAATTCAACATACGGGTTCGGCTTAAGGGGTTGTGGCTCCTTGAGCCAAGCTTTGCTTTGGTGTCCCCATCTTAGGACAATTCTGGTATGAACCACGCATATATTTGGAACTTAGTGGCAACTGAAGGTAATCTACTGCCTGAGGAGAGGAATGAGCTGATGCAGCCCCTCCCTCACCAAAGCATCCAAAAGTGAAGAAGCTAATGAGAGTTCCAATCAGGGAGCAGAGGGATCAACAATAACGACTCTGGACAACATAATGACTCAACACAGTCTGTTTCGGCCCATCGGCCTGCCTCGGGTGTCTTCCTGTGTTGTACAGATGAGTACATAGATGTTGTTAGCTGTATATTTTTCTCAAGCAAAATTGCTATGGAGCTGCTCAAATCTCATAGAAACTGACAGAATCTAGTACCAGTTTCTATGAGATTTGAGCAGCTCCATAGCGATCTAGCTTGAGAAAGATACATAGCTAACACGTCTATCTACTCATTTATACAACACAGGAAGACTCCTGAGGCAGGGCAATGGGCTGAAACACGGCTGTGTCAAGTCGTTGTGTTGTCCATAGAGTTGTTATTGTTGATCAATAAACCTTCTAGACCACATACAGCATCATCATCTCTTTGATTCACCTTCGCTGTTCTCTGTCTGGATATAGGAAAACCACATATAACCTGAAGCATCCGGGCCTAACATATGAGCTATACATATAAATAATGGCACCCTTACATGGGTATTTTCAGCAACCCGAAGTGGCAAATTAGACGTGTATTTACGTGTATATATTGCCCTCATATAATAAAAATCAAACTGTACAATGATGTTTATGTGCAGCAGTGAATCATAGCAGTTTAATTAAGTTGTGTCTCTAATTTAAACTGCACTGTGGTTCTCACTTTTTCTTTCTGAACATATATTCTGCACAGCATTGTACATAAGAGTAGATTCCAGCTTATTTTCGAAAGAGAAGGGCACCCATCATTTGACACAAATCGTAAGATGGGCATCCTTCTCACAGGGTCGCCCAAATCAGCATAATGGAAAGCCGATTTTGGGCATCCTCAACTGCTTTCCATCGCGGGGATGACCAAAGTTCACGGGAGCGTATCGGAGGCGTAGCGAAGGCGGGACTGGGGTGTGCCTAACACAATGGAAAAAAGAAGGGCATCCCTGGCAAACACTTGGACGACTTTACCTGATCCTTTTTTTCTTACAACCAAGACACAAAAATGTGCCCTAAATGACCAGATGACCACCAGAGAGAATCGGGGATGACCTCCCCTTACTCCCCCAGTGGTCACTAACCCTCTCCCACCCTCAAAAAACATTTTTAAAAATAATTTTCCAGCCTCTATGCCAGCCTCAAATATCATACCCAGCTCCATGACAGCAGTATGCAGGTCCCTGGAGCAGTTTTAGTGGGTGCCGTGCACTTCAGGCAGGCGGACCCAGGCCTATCCCCCCCCCCCACCTGTTACACTTCAAAACCCACCACAGACCCACTGTACCCACATGTAGATGCCCCCCAATGGTAGTGGTGTACAGTTGAGGGGAGTGGGTTTTGGGGGGCTCAGCACACACGGTAAGGAAGCTATGCTCCTGGGAGCAATTTGTGAAGTCCACTGCAGTGCCCCCTAGGGTGCCCGGTTGGTGTCTTGGCATGTCAGGGGGACCAGTGCACTACGAATCCTGGCTCCTCCCACAACCAAAGGGCTTGCATTTGGTTGTTTCTGAGATGGGCGTCCTCGGTTTCCATTATTGCCGAAAATTGGGGACGACCATCTCTAAGGTCAACCTAAATTTTGTGATTTGGGCGTCCCTGACCATATTATCAAAACGAAAGATGGACACTCATCTTGTTTCGATAATACGGGTTTCCCCGCCCCTTCACCGGGACGTCCTGAGAGGATGTCCTCAGGAAAATTTTGGCAGCCCTTTTGATTATGCCCCTCCATGTGTTTCCTCTAGATGTTTTACTAAATTCTTCTATTACTGGAAAACACCTAATCCTTTCAAAACATGTGTTATGATTAAAATTGTAATCTAAATGTCTCTGATTTTCATAGGAACACAAACTACCACAGGAGTAACTCCAACAGGTAATTATCTCTCAAGATCCTTTTTCTTTCCTCTTTCTTCCTCATAATCCTGATGGTTATGTTTAGCTCTGATTAAAGAGATTAATTCCAGATAGAATTTTTTAAATATAAACTTTCTGATTTTCTCACAACAAACAACTCTGTATGGAGTTTCAGCATCAGGCATTTTCATTTCTGTTTCTGATTTGTTTTCAAATGCTCAGTTATCTGACTGCAAATCAAGATGTAATGTTGAATTATAGTAAGGATTTCATTTTAATTAATATTATAATGCTTAGACATCTGTTTTATATAGATGCACCAACCAGTTCAGGAACTATCACAGTGAATAATTTTATATCTTGATCAGATTATTTATAAACTCCATGGGGGGCACCCTGAGCAAACATTTGCTCTGATACCCCCCCCCCCCCCCCCCATATTGGAGCCAATCTTCCAGTTTGAACCACTCAGATATTTAGACTTATTGGCAACTGAAGGCAATCTGAAGGAAGAACGGATGCACCCACTCCCCCTCCAAAACACCCAAATTGGGTGGCCTAATCAGAGCTCCAGTCAAGGAGTAATGGGTGCCCTCACTCAGAACATTGGTCAATTGGTTCTCTGAAGAAAAAGGAAAGGAACATATTCTCAGGCTGCCCAGGAGTCAATTTTCAAAAGGTTCTTTAGACAGTCAGCACAGTGACAAAGGTCCAAGTACCTTTGTCTAACCATTTTTGACAAAAGTACAAACAGAAGTGGCATAGCCATGAGGAGACCTGATGGACCTGGGCCACACCACTTTGGTGTCACACACTCCTTCAAGCCTGCGACACCTTCTCCTGCTGTGTCTGGCCAGGGTCCCAAAGTTCTACCCACAGCATAGTTCCTCCAGCTGCAGCCTGACAGTTGTCAAATCTTTTCATGGGCTGCTGCAGCATTGCTCCCTCCCCACTCGTGCTTGCTTGAGTTTTACTTAAGCATTAAAACTGAGCGTGTGCAGGAAGGATCCAGCCAGCAGCGGCCCATCAAAAGAGCCGCCGACAGCAAGTCTGCCAATAGAAAACTACTTCCACTGGCAGGGATTCAGGAACCCTACCATCTGAGATATTTGGGGGGTCACGGGGGAGATGGAGAGCAGGGTGGGGTGAAGAACGGGGTTTGGAAGCAGGGCAAAATTTTGTGCCCCTCCTCCCACTATGAGCTCAAGTCCCACCCAAAATTTAAGATTATAGCTACTTGACTGACACTGTTTCATATGTCGAGAAAATGAGAAATGGTAAGGGCAGTTTAAGGGCAACACCAAGTTCACACGTGTAGGCACCGCTATTTAGCATCTATCACCTGGATTCTATGTAAGGCTCAGTGAGTAGTGTGCATTAAATTGGGCATGCACCCAATTTATGCGTACTACTTAATTGAGTAACGCGCCAATCAGTGATGATAATTGACCGATAACGACCAATTATCATCATTAATAATTGGAATTTGTGTGTGCTTCTTTTTAGGCATATTCTAATAAGTGGTGCATTAATCAGATGCATCTAGATTTTAGACGCCATTTACAAAATCTGGCCTTATATGTGTGAATAGATATACAGCTTACATAGGTATTTTCAGCAGCAGTGTGAAGCACATTTGCAGTACCATTGAAAATACAGCTAAGCTACATGTGTGCTTACATGTGTACATTTGCCTCAGAATTAAAAAGAAAAAAACCCTCCATAATGGTGTTTATATGTACCAAAAATCAGCAGCTTAATTATGTAGCCTGTGATTCTACTTTAAACATTCCGTACCCTGCACATTGAAGCAGGATGATGTTAAATATTAATATATATTCTTCCAATTCTTCTAAAAGAAAGGAGATGCAAGGTGCTCACACACCAAGGAACCAAAGCACAGTTTTTAACACCAAAATGAAATAATTATAACTATTTTAATCTTGCGGGTCATGTTATTAAGCTGTGGTAGAATCTGGGCTTAATGATGATTAAGAGAGTACTTTAAACTAAATAATAGTTTCGGGGGGTGAGATACCCATGTCTGCCATCATGTACAATCAGTATATGGGGTTCTCTTAATAAACAATGGATGCACAGATTGTTACTGGAGGAAAAGCCTTGAGAAGCTCCTAGACTTTTAAAATGTCTTCAAGGAGCAGGACTTCCTCATCATTGGCAAAAACCTCCGTATAGCTTACTGCTTACTGCTATCAGAGTAAAGAACTTAGCTTAGTAATAAACTTAGCTTAAATTGACAGGGTCCCTGAGAAGAACACAGAGACCTGCCAATTTAAGCTAAGTTTATTACTAAGCTAAGCTCTTTACTCTGATAGCAGTAAGCTACACAGAGGTTTTTGCCAATGATGAGGAAGTCCTGCTCCTTGAAGACATTTTAAAAGTCTAGGAGCTTCTCGAGGCATTTCATCCAGTAACAATCTGTGTGTTCATTGTTTATTAAGAGAACCCCATATACTGATTGTGCATGTAAGAGGGTACTTTCACATGCGATAAGCCCAGATTGAATACGAGATACTTGCTTTTCTCCTTTGTTTCAACTGCAAGTCATGTGCTAATTTTCCAATTAGTGAGGAATACCTGCAAGGAATTAACGCAAGAGCATGTACCACCTCTTATTTAGGAGGCAGCAAGTGCAGCCTCGTTAAATTTGTGTTATCTCTTTTGAGCACCTTAATCATAATGCCTTAATCTCAGCACTTAAAACTATGTGCATCCATTAATACCAGCAAAAATGTGGCGTAACTCCCAGCATATAGATTTAGGCGCACTGAGTCACATTCTATAACTTTGCACATAAATTTCAGAATGCCCACAAAAGGCCCATTTTTTTGTTACATTTGTACCCCACGCTTTCCCTCTCATGGCAGGCTCAATGCGGCTTACATATTGTATAAAGGTACTTATTTGTACCTGGGGCAATGGAGGGTTAAGTGACTTGCCCAGAGTCACAAGGAGCTGCCTGTGCCTGAAGTGGGAATTGAACTCAGTTCCTCAGTTCCCCAGGACCAAAGTCCACCACCCTAACCACTAGGCCACTCCTCCACTCCACGCCCCCTTTGCCTGCATGTGTTAGAAGTTTGACACACTTTGTTACAGAATATGCTTAGCGAGTTGTGCACGTAAAATTCTAATCAGGGCAAATTAGTGCTCATTATTGCTTGTCGAATGCTGTTATCAGTGCTCATCAGCTTGTCAAGTTATGTGCATTGTTATAGAATCCAATTGGATTTCTGAGTGGATCTGTAGGTGCGCTATATAGAATCTGGAGGTAAGGGCTTAAAGTCCCTTACTAAAAGGACCCGTTGGTGTTATAAACTATACTGTGGTTCTCACTTTTTCTTTATTAATATACTGACACAAATGAAACGGGCGCTAGCAAGGTTTTCCTCGGAGTGTGTATGTTTGAGAGAGTGCATGTGAGAGTGACTGTGTGTGAGAGAGAGTGAATGTGCGAGTGTGTATGTGTGTGAGAGAGAGAGTGAGTCTGGGTGCAAGTGTGTCTGTGAGAGCGAGTGTGTGTGTGAGAATGAGAGTGTGTGCAAGTGCGTATGTGAGACACACTGTGAGAGAGAGAGAGAGTGTGTGAGAGATAGTGTGTGTGTGACAGAGATACCTCCCCCCCTCTCTGGTGTCAGGCCCCCCTCCTCCCTCTCTCTGGTGTCAGGCCCCCCCCCCCCCTCTCTCTCTCTGGTGTCTGAGCGTTACTGTGCAGGACGCTGAGCTATGGCTGTGCTTCAAGGAACTGGCCAATCCTATTTAATAGAATGCACCTCCAACATTCTGAAGCTAAGAAACCTCGTGTGGTTGGTCACTTTTGCTTGAGACAAACCTGGAAGTACGTGATGTCAATTCAGGAGATGGATACAGAAAGCAGGAATGCCTCAGCCATGCAGTCAGCTTCAGAATGTTGGAGGTGCGTTTTATTATATAGGATATTCTGTACAAAATATATTGGATTCCAGGGGAACATGCGTTTCCTCTAGATGTTTCACTACATTCTTTTTCTATTGCTAGAAAACACTTTAATTCTTTCAAAATATGTGTTCAGATACTATTAAATTGTTTCTGATTTTCCTAGCACCAAAAACCACCACAGGAGTAACTTCACCAGGTAATTTCAATTTATATCTCAGGATCCTTTTTCTCTTCTCTTTCTGTCTCATATTTGACCCAAATACTTCCAGTTATACATTGTTTTGTCTTTGGTTATGCTTAGCTATGCTTAGTTAGAGAGGTTATTTACAAACACAATTTTTGAAGTGTAAACCTTCTAATTTTCTTTCAAGAAACAACCATGTATTGAGCTTCAGACTTTTGTAGTTTCAGTTTCATTTTCATTTCTGATTTGTTTTCAAATGCTCAGTTATCCGATTGCATTTCAGAAGGTAATGATATATTTGAATAAAGAATTCATTTTAATTAAAAATCTATACACTAAGACATTTGTTTTATATACATTCACCAACCAGTTCAGGAACTACCACAGTGAATAATTCTGTATCTGGATAAAATTACTTGTAAACTCCATATACAGAAGTACTACTCTACTACTACTACTACTCATCATTTCTATAGCGCTACTAGACGTACGCAGCGCTGTACACCTGAACATGAATAGACAGTCCCTGCTCGACAGAGCTTACAATCTAATTAGGACAGACAAACAGGACAAACAAGAGATAAGGGAATATTAAAGTGAGGATGATAAAATAAGGGTTCTGAACAAGTGAATAAGGGTTAGGAGTTAAAAGCAGCATCAAAAAGGTGGGCTTTTAGCTTAGATTTGAAGACGGGCAGAGATGGAGCTTGACGTACTCAGGAAGTCTATTCCTGGCATACAGTGCAGCAAGATAAAAGGAACGGAGTCTGGAGTTAGCAGTGGAGGAGAAGGGTGCAGATAAGAGAGATTTACCCAGTGAACGGAGTTCCCGGGGAGGAATGTAGGGAGAGATGAGAGTGGAGAGGTACTGAAGAACTGCAGAGTGAATGCACTTATAAGTCAATAAGAGGAGTTTAAACTGTATGCGGGAACGGATAGGAAGCCAGTGAAGTGACTTGAAGAGAGGGCTAATAGCTGAAGGGGTTGTTGCTACCCTGAGCCAATTTTTGCTTTGGTGCCCGCCATCTTGAGACCAGCCATCTAGAATGAACCATGCAGAAATTTAGGCTTCAATGGCATCTCAAGGCAATCTGCTACCTGAGGTGAGGAATGAAATGATGCAGCCCCTCCCACATCAAGATTCCCCAAATGGGGGGCTTACTCGGAGCTCTTGTCAGGGAGCAAGAGATTCCCTCACTCAGAAGACTAGCCATGTCCTTGCCCCATGGACGGTTGGCATAGTGCCAAATAGCCAATGAGCTTTGTGTGGCCATTTTTGGTAAAATTACATGTAGCATTTCATATGTCAGGAAAATGAGGCTTAGAAGGGGCTATTCCAGGACAGCATCAGGCTCACTTATAGTCTAGGCTGAAACAAAAAAATTGAAGACCAGATAGATATTCACCAAAACAGGAAATTTATATAAAAGTAATAGCACCTGGAAAGTAAATAAATTCATGCATATGGTTGGCAAAGCGGAAAAGGTCTCATCAATTGCCCAGTGGATTACTCCATTCTTTCAACTTAAGGAGCCAGATTCAAGACTATGGGTGATAAATGTAATCATTGACCAAATACCTCCACCGTCCTATAAATCATTTGATGTGCACAAAGTGTTAATTAGACAAATGAAAAGCTGTGCAAAATAACTAGCGGTGCATAAAAAACAAGACAATGTGGTACTTAATTCCAGCTCAGACACTCCCAACGGACATCAGTTTCATCGTCGCTTTATCAAGGGAAAGAGCTTAACAGTCGCTTCACATGCCTGCTATTGCCACCGCACTTATAGTCTATACATGTAGGCACCAATATTCAGCTTCTATATATGTAGCTTAAACATTTGGCCTGGACATGGCAATACCAGATGTACCCTGAAGCAACTGCACCAAAGGAATAAGCTTCACTATAGGTGCTGTAGAGTACATGAGCTGTGCCATGAAAATAAAGAAAAGCTACATGAGTACTCATATGTATATATTGACCTCATAATAATAAATAAAAAAAAACACCATACTGTATACAGCAAAAATTATTGCAGTTTAATTATGCTGTTACACTAATGTAAAACACTACATACTCTGCACATTTAAGCAGGATGATGTTAAAAAGAAAACAACAGGAACAAAGCACAGGTTAGAACACCAAAATGAAAGAAGAGGGGGGTTTTCAGATGAACACGTGTTTCTTCTAGATGTTTCATTAAGTTCTACTAAAGGAAAACACCTAATCCTTTCAAAACATGTGTTCTGATTTAAATGTTATTGTAACGTAATTTTATTGTCTCTGATTTTCATAGGACCAATAACCAGCACAGCAGTAACTACATCAGGTAATTTCAATTTATCTCTCAGGATCCTTTTGCCCTTCTCTTTCTTCCTCACAATTCCAACGGTGATGCTTAGCTAAGGACGTTAATTTTAAATAGAATATTTGAAATGTAAACCTTCTGATTTTCTCACAACTATCAATCGTGTATGAAGGTTCAATGCAGGTATTTCCTTTTCATCTCTTAGTTCTTTTCAAATGCTCAGTAAATATTTAATTATTATAAGGCCATTTATATTTGTTTAGCTGGCTCTAAAGAACTCCTGATGAAGGCTTTTTTATGTCAAAACATGGCCCGTGTTGGGTTGCTGTGTCAGCACATCTCTTTTGAAGAATAAGCTTTGGTCTTCTTGGACACTGTGGTTGCCTAATTCAACTCTTTTTGCAGTCTGTGCAATGTTGTGGAAGATTTGTGTTCTCTGTTTTTTAATCTCTTAGGGGCCCTTTTGCAAAGGCATGTAAGGGCCTTTGCGCATCCAGCATGCGCCAAATCGGCATTACCGCCCGGCCACCACATGCCCCAGGTGGTAATTCTGAATTTGGCATGTGCTGAAAACACGCGGTAGAAAATATTTTCTATTTTCTACTGCGGGGCGCCTAACTGGCGGTAAACAGCAGTTGGCACACACTGCATGCTTACCGCCCGGGTAGCACATGAGACCTTACCGCTAAGTCAATGGATAGTGGTAAGGTCTCAGGCTGAAAATAGGCACGCGCTGGTTTTTATTTTGCTGCATGTCCATTTTCCGGCCCATTAAAATAATCCCTTTTTTCCAGACACGGTACAATTAGGGTCCAGCGCACACCAAAAACACATGCCCACACTGCCGCAGGCTAGTTTTTGGTGTGCCTTTATAAAAGGGTCCCTTAGTTTTTCATTGTGAACATATATTCTGCAAGTATTAAGTATACTTCATTTCATCATGTTAGTTTACTGTTATGTTTTATTTTGTCTGTGTATATATTTTATTATGAGTGTAGTTTGGAAACTGCTCAAAATGGTAGATGATGTGAGACAGACATTTTTTAAATAGATAGATAAGTATGGTATGAAAAAGAATGTATTCCAGATGAACATGCTGATCCTCTAGATGTTTCAATAAATTCTTCTTCTATTAGTGGAAAACACCTCCTTTCAAAACATGTGTTCTCATTAAAATTATAATCTAATTGTCTCTAATTTTCTTAGGAAAACCTACCACAGGAGCGACTTCATTAGGTAATTTCAGTTTATCTCTTGGGATCTTTTTTCCCTTCTCTTTCTTCTTCATAATTCTGACGGTTATGTTTAACTAGGCTTAGTTAAAGATAGAATTTTTCAAATATAAACCTTCAGATTTTCTCACAACAAAGAACCATTTCTGATTTATCTTCAAATGCTCAGTTATCTGACTGCACATCAGAACGTAATATACTGCGCCTAAATCTAGATGCTGCTTATAGAATACGCATAGTTGGAAATGTTTACCGCATGAATTTTTAAGGTGCCATATACAGAGTCTGGCCTTATCCACTGGATTCTATATAGTGCGCTTAGATTTAGGCACCAAAATCGGTACGGATTCTATAGCCCCGCATGTAACTTAATTGGCTTAACAAGCTGAGTGCTGGTAACAGCACTTCAGTAACAATGAGCACTAATTGGCACTGATAAGAATTTAGGCGCACAATTCGCTAAGCATATTCTGTAATGATGTGTGCGGAACTTCTAACACACAGAGGCAAAAAGGGGAATGGTTATGGGCGGGAAAATGAACGTTTCATGTGCATTCCAAAATTTAGGCGCCTAGTTATATAATATGGCCCGTTGTGGCTAAATCTACATTATGAGATTTACACCAGGTTTTCGTTGGCGTAAATGAATGCATGCAGATATCGGTGCTGAAATATCAACTAAGCATATTCTATAATCAACGCTTAAATCTAGGTGCCAATTATAGAACTACTACTACTACTACTATTTAGCATTTCTATAGCGCTACAAGGCGTACGCAGCGCTGCACAAACATAGAAGAAAGACAGTCCCTGCTCAAAGAGCTTACAATCTAATAGACAAAAAATAAATAGAGTAAGCAAATCAAATCAATTAATGTGAACGGGAAGGAAGAGAGGAGGGTAGGTGGAGGCGAGTGGTTACAAGTGGTTACGAGTCAAAAGCAATGTTAAAGAGGTGGGCTTTCAGTCTAGATTTAAAGGTGGCCAAGGATGGGGCAAGACGTAGGGGCTCAGGAAGTTTATTCCAGGCGTAGGGTGCAGCGAGACAGAAGGCGTGAAGTTTGGAGTTGGCAGTAGTGGAGAAGGGAACAGATAAGAAGGATTTATCCATGGAGCGGAGTGCACGGGAAGGGGTGTAGGGAAGGACGAGTGTGGAGAGATACTGGGGAGCAGCAGAGTGAGTACATTTATAGGTTAGTAGAAGAAGTTTGAACAGGATGCGAAAATGGATAGGGAGCCAGTGAAGGGTCTTGAGGAGAGGGGTAGTATGAGTAAAGCGACCCTGGCAGAAGATGAGATGGGCAGCAGAGTTTTGAACCGACTGGAGAGGGGAGAGGTGACTAAGTGGGAGGCCAGCAAGAAGCAGATTGCAATAGTCTAAACGAGAGGTGACAAGGGTGTGGATGAGGGTTTTGGTAGAGTGCTCGGAAAGAAAGGGGCGGATTTTACGGATGTTGTAAAGAAAGAAACGACAGGTCTTGGCAATCTGCTGGATATGAGCAGAGAAGGAGAGAGAAGAGTCAAAGATGACCCCAAGGTTTCGAGCTGAGGAGATAGGGAGAATGAGAGAGCCATCAACAGAAATAGAAAACGGGGGGAGCGGGGAGGTGGGTTTGGGGGGGGAAAATGAGAAGCTCGGTTTTGGTCATATTTAATTTCAGGTGGCGTTGAGACATCCAGACAGCAATGTCAGACAAGCACGCTGAAACTTTGGTTTGGATGCAAGGTGAGATATCAGGGGTAGAAAGGTAGATTTGGGAGTCATCAGCATAGAGATGGTAGGAAAAGCCATGGGATGAGATTAATGAACCAAGGGAAGAAGTGTAGATAGAAAAGAGGAGGGGACCAAGAACAGAACCCTGAGGTACGCCGACAGGCAGAGGGATAGAAGTAGAAGAGGAGCCACCAGAGTGAACACTAAAGGTGCGGAGGGAGAGGTAGGAAGAGAACCAGGAAAGGACAGAGCCCTGGAATCCAAGTGAGGACAGGGTATCGAGAAGTATGCTGTGATCGACAGTGTCAAAAGCAGCAGAAAGATCAAGAATGAGGATGGAATATTGACGTCTGGATTTAGCCAGTAATAGGTCATTGGAGACTTTAGTAAGCACAGTTTTGGTTGAGTGGAGAGGGCGAAAACCAGATTGTAGTGGGTCAAGAATAGCATGTGAGGAGAGAAAATCAAGGCAGCGGCGGTGAACAGCACGCTCAAGTAATTTGGAGAGAAAAGGAAGGAGGGAGATGGGTAGGTAATTAGAGGGACAAGTAGGGTCGAGTGAAGGCTTCTTAAGGAGAGGTGTGACCACAGCATGTTTAAAGGCAGCAGGGACAGTCGCAGTGGAAAGTGAGAGGTTGAGAATGTGACAGATAAAAGGAATAAGAGCAGGAGAGATAGCATTAAGAAGGTGGGTGGGAATGGATCAGAGGAACAGGTGGTACATTTTGAGGAAGAAAGGAGAAGTGTAGTTTCCTCAATAGTAACTTCAGGAAAGGAGGAAAGGGAATGAGGGGAAGGAGAGAGAGGGGAACGGACTAGTGGAGGGAGAGGTGGTGAGGTAGAGAAAGCAAGGTTTATCTTTTGAACCTTGTTGCGAAAAAATTCAGCAAGGGTCTGAGGAGATACCTTGAGGAGAGAGTTCAATGTGGTGAAGAGAAGTCGAGGATTAGAGCCAAGAGAGTTGGTCAGTTGGATATAATAATCCTGTTTGGCACGTAAAAGAGCAGATTGGAAGGAGGTCAGCATGAACTTAAAGTGTAAGAAATCAGCAAGGGCCCGAGATTTCCGCCAGAGGCATTTGGCGGAGCGGGTACAGGAACGTAGGTAGCGGATATTAGAAGTCAGCCAAGGTTGGGGTTTTGTACGCCTTACAGGGCGGGTCATCAAAGGTGCAAGAGTGTCTAAGGCAGAGGATAGAGTATTGTTGTAAGAAGAAACAGCCTCGTTGACAGACGTGGATGGTGCCACAGTACGGAGGAGGTTTGAAACATGGGAGGATAGAGATGAAGGGTCAATATCGTGAAGATTCCTAGATAAATTAGATAAGATAGGACGGGACTGGGAGGGAGGAGATTTAAGTGTGAAAGTTATAAGATGGTGATCAGAGGAGAGAAGATCAGAGGCAAGGAAACTAGAGGGTGAACAGTTGGAGGAGAAGATGAGATCAAGACAGTGACCATTTTGATGAGTGGGGGAGGTGGAGCATAGTTGGAGATTAAAGGAGGACGTTAAAGCGAGTAACTTGGAAATATAAGAGTTGGAAGGATCATTAGCAGGAATATTAAAGTCACCAAGGATGAGAGAGGGGGAGGAAGGATCATGGAAGAAGGCAAGCCAGGCGTCAAAGTCACTGAGAAAGGATGAAAGGGACTTATCAGGGGGACGATAAATGACCGCTATTCGAAGAGGCAGAGGAGAGAAAAGGCGGATACAGTGGACTTCAAAGGAGGAAAAACAGTGAGACTGAGGTGGAAGAAGGGGTTGAAATCTGGAGGAGGGAGAGAGAAGTTGTCCAACACCGCCCCCACGGCCAGCAGGGCGAGGAGTATGTGAAAATAGATAACCGCCATGGCACAGGGCTGCGACTGAAGCAGAGTCATCAGGGCAGAGCCAGGTTTCTGTTATGGCGAGCAGATGGAGGTGACGCGAGATAAAGAGGTCCTGGATATAGGCAAGTTTGTTACAGATAGAGCGGGCATTCCATAGGGCACAAGAGAAGGGCAGAGAAGAGGAGGGGAGTAGAGAAATAGAGATGAGGTTAGAGAGGTCGCGGTGAGATCTGTAGAGTTGGGATAATAGTTGGTGAGGGGGGGCCAGGATTGGGATTGATGTCACCGGCTGAGAGTAAGAGAAGGAGTAAAAGAGAGCGGAGGAGAGTAGGAGAGGTGTGGCCACGAAGGCGTCGAAGGCGAGAGGTATTTAGGTGGAATGGGGGAAGGCAAAATGGACGGAAGAAAGAGGCGGAGATTAAAAGCCAAGAGGGAGGAAGAGGGTAGGAGAGAAGGTGAGGTGATGAAGTCGATGGATGGGCAGTGAGTTCCTGTAGCGGAGAGAGGTAGGGGGTGAGGGAAAAGATTAGGAAGAGACAGGGCTAGGAAGAGAATGTGAATAGGGGCCATAAAGGACTGAGGTACTTTAGCAGCTGGGAAGAAGATTAGATGTAAAGAGAAAAATGCCCAGTGCGCCGTTAGGCACGCGGCACCTAGAGCGGAGGCCCTGAGTGGATCGGAGTGGACCTGGGTGTTACCCCGGAGAAGGCTGTAAGGATATGCAGATGAGCTGCAAGTCCTCCATAGCACCTGAAAGGCAGCCAGTGGTAGAGCTGGGCACCTCTCAGCTGAAGAAAGGCTTACCAGGGGTTAGGCCGAAGCCAGCATTCCTCCCCCTGAGGGTCGCCTGAATACAATTAGTTGGCACAGCGCCAATTTTTTAGGCGCCATATATAGAATTTCCTATATGTGTAAATGCACATGTAGCTTACAGGGGTATTTTCAGCGCCATGAAGTACGCTTGCAGTGCCATTGAAACTATAGCTGAATTACACGTATACTTATCTGTATATTCTGACCTCATAATTTATAAATAAAACTCCGTAATGCTTTACCTATTGATGAATGTTGTTACTAAGGCTTCAGAGGGCAACCCTTCTGGTCTCATTAGTGGCTGAATCTGATAAGAGTGTTATAATAAAGGCTTATTTTCAGAAGAAAGATGTTGCCTTTTGTAGTAAAAGGGTACAGCTGTTCCCAGATGTAACCCAAGTAATTCAGTTTAGGCGAATGCCTTTTTGGCTTTGAAACCTCAATTGATTTCAATAGGTGTTATTTATTTATTTATTTATTTTCATGGGCATTCCAAAATTTACGTGCGTAATTATAGAATATGGCCCAGCGAGTGTAAATCTACGCACTTGTTATGTCAGATTTCCCTGTAAGTGTTTAATTACATATTCTGGGAATCAATTTGTGTTTTTGAACCACATCAGTTAGAGTTCTTTATTGCTAATAAGGGGAAATAATGGAAAATTAATATTATGATTAATTTTGGTGTTATAAATTTCACTGTGGTTCTCACTTTTTCTTTTTGAACACATATTCTGCACATTATGGAGTGCAGCCTGGCTTTCCTGTACATGTTTCACTTAATAATTCTTCTATTACCAGAAAACACTTACCCCCCCCGTTTACAAAGCCACGCAGCAATGCCGACACAGCCCATTCAAAGTGAATGAACTGTGTCGGCATTACCATACCGGCTGCCGCTATCATGGCTTTGAAAATGGGGGAGAGGGGTTAGTTCTTTCAAAACGTTTTCTGATTCTATTAAATTCTTATTGTCTCTGATTTTTATAGGACCAGTAACCACCAAAGGAGTAACTTCATCAGGTAATTTCAATTTATCTCTCTCAATCATCTGATGGTTATTCATAGCATGGCTTAGTTAAAGAAGTAGAACAGAAATAGAATTTTTAAAATGTAAACCTTCTGATTTTCTCACAACAATCAACCATGCATGGAACTTCCACCTCAAATATTTCCATTTCTTATTTGTTTTCAAATGCTCAGGGCCTCTTTTACAAAGCCACGCTACCAATTATCGGTGCGGCAAATGAGAGGAAGCCAATTCCATTCCTATGGGCTTCCTCTTATTTGCCACACGGGAATCGCTAATGTGGCTTTGTAAAAGAAGCCCTCAGTTATCTGGCTGCAAATCAGGAGGTAAAGATAAATTTTAATAAGGAATCCATTTTGATTAAAATTCATTGTGGTAAAATATCTGTTTCATGTAGATTCACCAACCAGTTCAGGAACTTGTAGGTATAATAAATAACTCTTATGGGAACAGCTCCCCACAGATTACTTATGCCAAGGTCCTAATGTGCAGAAATCTGGCCAAGCAAATTTCCAGACTCAGTCTAGGGGAATATACAAGAACCTTGCTTCTGGCAGCTAGCCAGGTTTCCATTAGAGAAATGAAACCAAAGTCACAGCTGATATATATATTAGCTTTATTATAGATAAGAAAATATACAGATATAGAAACTCTGCAACAAGGCTTAGCGAAGTACAAAAATATAACTTGCTGATAATAATAACTAGATTGCTACTGAATACAGACTATACACAATGATTCTTATTAGAATACTAGGTAACCTGATTTGTAACTGAACATTCTTACGCCAAATACACAACGGTTAGCAGCTTATTCTATGACCATGAGTTATGACGTAACCAGTCTTATTTCTGATCACAACCAATCACTAATCCCAGATCTATAGAAGTAAATTCTGTTATCTCACCATGTGGTCTCTGAAGCAGACTCTCGATAGTAAGTGCAGATTTCTTCTTAGACTCCAGCTGTCTTACAGCGAGTCAGTCTTGGATTTAGTGCCGGGTCTCTCTCTGCAGAAAGCAGGTGTCCGTCACTCAGTGTTGCTTCACAGAGCCGATATATCTGCCACCCGGTATTTGCACCAGTTATGCAGGACACAAGGTTAGCACCACACACAGTCTCTGGCTCTCCCCGAGCCTTGCTGGGTTTCTCCGGTCTTCTTGCCAGTCCCCCTCTTCCGATGGTCTCCGACTTTCTTCAGTTCCCGCTTTCTTAGTCCCTCTCCCTCAGGTGACACAAGGAACCAATCCTGAAACCTGTCCAGCTCACTGCATGGGCAAGAAGCGTCTTTTGTGTGACCCTGAAGTGGATACTTTGTGGTCTGCATCTCTGTCTCTCACCAGGCTTTTTGGAGCCATGGGTCTCACTCCCTTTTCAGCTTCTCAGGGAGACAAAGGGGTGGTTATAACACAGAATGTCCTTGGATGAGACATGCCAGCTAGTGATTTTCCAAACTGAAAAGCTGGATCTTGCTGACACAGAGATGTTCAGGTCAGAGGTTATAGAATCCATCTTGATGTATTGTGATGAATTAGGCTTGTATGAACCAAGACCAGCTCAGGTGCGATCACAGGGAAATACCCCTACAAACTACCATAGCAAGTCATTTTATATCTTGATCAGATTATTTGTAAATTCCATATATGGGGTCAGCTCAAAAGATTTTAGTATCCTGAGCCAACTTTTGCTTTTGTGCCCTATCTTGGAGCCAGTCTTCTGGTATGAACCAGGCAGATATTTAAGACTCAGTGGCAGTTCAAGGCATTCTTTCTTACCAAGGCCCCCAAAATTGAGGGGCCTAGTCATAGCTTCAGTCAGGGAGCAATGGGTCCCCTCACTTAGAAGACTAGTCAAGTTGTTGTACCAATAAAAAAAAAAAAGCAACAGATTCTCAGGCTATCTAAAGGTCAGTTTTCAAAATTCACTTATACAGTCAGCATAGCGCCAGATGTCCATGGACCTTTGTGTAACCATTTTTGGCAAAAATACACATAGAGGGGTCCTTTTACAAAGATGCGCTGAAAAATGGCTTGTGGTAGTAGAGGCGTGGATTTTGGGCGCATGCCAATCCATTTTTCAGCGCGCCTGTAAAAAAGCCTTTTAAAAAATTTTGCCAAAAATGGACGTGCGGCAAAATGAAAATGGTTGCGTGTCCATTTTGGGTCTGAGACCTTACTGCCAGCCATTGACCTAGTAGTAAAGTCTCACGCTGGAACCAAGCTGTAATGACCTATGCGTGTAATGACCTATGCGTGTCAAATGCCACTTAGTGCGCAGCCAGTACGCTTGGCCGAAAATAAAAATTATTTTTCAGATGGGCGTATCGGCCATGCGCCAAAAATGAAATTACTACTACTACTACTACTACTACTTAACACTTCTAAAGCGCTACTAGGGTTACGCAGCGCTTTACAGTTTAACAAAGAAGGACAGTCCCTGCTCAAAGGAGCTTACAATCTAAAGGACAAAATGTGCAGTCAATCAAATTGGGGCAGTCTAGATTTCCTGAATAGAGGTATAATGGTTAGGTGCCGAAGGCGACATTGAAGAGGTGGGCTTTGAGCAAGGATTTGAAGATGTGCAGGGAAGGGGCTTGGCGTATGGGCTCAGGAAGTTTATTCCAAGCATAGGGAGAGGCGAGGCAGGAAGGGCGGAGCCTGGAATTGGCGGTGGTGGAGAAGGGTAAAGAGAGGAGGGATTTGTCCTGTGAGTGGAGGTTTCAGGTAGGAGCATAAGGGGAGATAAGGGTAGAGAGGTAATGAGGGGCTGCAGATTGAATGCATTTGTAGGTTAGTAGGAGAAGCTTGAACTGTGTGTGGTATCTGATCAGAAGCTAGTGAAGTGACTTGAGGAGAGGGGTGATATGAGTATATCGGTTCTGGCGGAATATAAGACGTGCGGCAGCGTTCTGAATGGATTGAAGGGGGGATAGATGGCTAAGTGGGAGGCCGGTGAGGAGTTAGTTGCAGTAGTCAAGGCGAGAGATAATGAGAGCGTGGACGAGAGTTCGTGTGGTGTGCTCAGAAAGGAAAGGGCAAATTTTGCTGATGTTATAGAGAAAGAAGCGACAGGTCTTGGCTATACCGCAAAAGCCATGCAGTAGCTGAGCAGTAACTCCATTTTGGTGCGTGTTGGGCGTGCGTAGACGCTTACGTGGCTTAGTAAAAGGACCCCAACATTTTTTATGTCAGGAAAACGGAGCATGGAAGGGGTAATTCAGGACAGCATCAAGTACACCTATTGTCTACACTTGTAAGCTCCAATATTCAGCAGCTATACATATAGGGCTAGATTCTAGAAATGGTGCCTAAAAAATTGGCGCTGAAAAAAACCTACGTAAGATGTATTCTATAAGCCACGCCTAAAATTCAGCACGGTTTATAGAATTAACGCTTACTACTACTACTACTACTACTACTTAACATTTCTAGAGCGCTACAAGGGTTACGCAGCGCTGTACAGATTAAGAAAAGGACAGTCCCTGCTCCAAGGAGCTTACAATCTAATGGGTGAAATGTCAAGTAGGGGCAGGCCAGATTTCCTGAATAGAGGTAAGGTGGTTAGGTGCCGAAGGCGACATTGAAGAGGTGGGCTTTTAGCAAGGCTTTGAAGATGGGCAGGGAGGGGGCTTGGCGTATGGGCTCAGGGAGTTTGTTCCAGGCATGGGGTGAGGCGAGGCAGAAAGGGCGGAGCCTGGAGTTGGCGGTGGTGGAGAAGGGTACCGACAGGAGGAATTTATCTTGAGAGCGGAGGTTACGGGTAGGAATGTAAGGGGAGATGAGGGTAAAGAGGTAGGGAGGGGCTGTAGATCGAGTACATTTGTAGGTTAAAAGGAGAAGCTTAAACTGTATGCGGTACCTGATCGGAAGCCAGTGAAGTGACTTGAGGAGAGGGGTGATATGGGTGTACCGGTTCAGGCGGAAGATAAGACGTGCAGCGGAGTTTTGAATGGACTGAAGACAGGATAGATGGCAAAGTGGGAGGCCAGTGAGGAGTAGGTTGCAGTAGTCAAGGCGAGAGGTAATGAGAGAATGGATGAGAGTTCGGGTGGTGTGCTCAGACAGGAATCAGGACTGGAACCCAGAGTGAACTTAGCATCTTGACTGGACTCGGAACTCGACCTGGACTCAGCATCTTGGCTGGAACTGGAACTCGGCTTAGGCTCAGCATCTAGGCTGGAACTGGAACTCGGCGTGGACTCAGCAGCTTGGCTGGAGCTGGAATTCGGCGTGGACTCGGCAGCTTGGCTGGAGCTAGAACTCAGCTGGGACTCAGTATCTTGGCTAGAACTGGAACTTGGAGAAGACTCAGCAGCTTGGCTGGAGCTGGAACTCGGCTTGGACTCAGCATCTTGGCTGGAACTGGAGCTTGGCTTAGACATAGCTTCATGGCTGGAACTGGAACTCGGCATAGGCTCAGCATCTAGGCTGGAACTGGACCTCGGAATGGACTCCGTATCTGGGCTGGAACTCAGTCTGGACTCAGCCTCTTGGCTGGATCTGGAACTCGGCATGAACTCAGCATCTGGGCTGGAGCTGGAACTCGGACTGGACTCAACGTCTGGCTAGAACTGGAACTCAGAGAAGACTCAGCATCTTGGCTAGAACTGGAACTCAGAGTGGACTCAGTATCTTGGCTGGAACTGGAACTTGGCGTGGACTCCATATCTGGGCAGAAACTGGAACTTGGACTGGACTCAGTCTCCTGGCTGGACCTGGAACTCGAAGTAGACTCAGCATCTTGGCTGGAACTGCAACTCGGAATGGACTCAGCATCTTGGCTTAAACTGGAACGTGGAGTGGACTCAGCATCTTGGCCAGAACTGGAGCTTGGCTTAGACTTAGCCTCATGGCTGGAACTGGAACTCGGCATAGGCTCAGCCTCTAGGCTGGAACTGGGATGAAGAGTGGACTCAGCAAGAAGTGCCACTTGGACAGAACTCCGAGGCTTGGCTGGAAGCACCACTCGGACTGGACTCGGAGGCTCAGTTAGAAACGCCACTCGGACTGGACTCAGAGGCTTGACTTAGTAGTTTCCTGTGCCAATGGGCATAGAATAGGTGTGCCTGCACTAATTGGGTAGCGTTGACATATTACTCTGCTACCTGATTAGCACGGGAGTTCTCTAAACGCGAGACGCTGACCGGAGCTTAACTCAACGATATAGCTTGAACGGCACCTTGAACGGGATACATTTTTATGTGAAACAAGATTTTCTGTATGGTGAAAAGATTCCTGATGCAGGCCTGACAGGCCGAAACACAGCTGTGTCAAGTCTCAATCACCTACCCCTTTTTAATTTAAATTTTTATAATCAATAAAATGTTTTAAATATTGATTTCTGCAGGTCGTCTTTTTTCACTTTCAATTTTAGTCATCTTCGCTGTTTTTTGTTGTTTTATCTGTTTTCTGCGAAGACTGGTTTCTTCTGTTTTTTTGTACTAATACCCAGCTCCATGACACCAGTATGCAGGTCCCTGGAGCAGTTTTTAGTGGGTGCAGTGCACTTCAGACAGGTGGACCCAGGCCCATCCCCCCCCTACCTGCTACACTTCTGGTGGTAAATGGGAGCCCTCCAAAACCCACCACAAACCCACTGTACCCACATGTAGGTGCCCCCTTTCACCCCTTAGGGCTATGGTAGTGATGTACAGTTGTGGGCAGTTTTTTTTTGGGGGGGGGGGGGTTGGGGGGCTCAGCACCCAAGGTAAGGGAGCTATGTACTGGAAGCCATTTCTGAAGTCCACTGCAGTGCCCCCTAGGGTGCCCGGTTGGTGTCCTGGCATGTGAGAGAGACCAGTACACTACAAATCCTGGCTCCTCCCACAACCAAATGCCTTGGATTTGCCTGGGTTTGAAATGGCCGGTTTCAGTTTCCATTATCGCTGAAAATCGATGCTGGCCATCTCTGACATTTGGTCGGCCCCAACCGTATTATCGAAACGAAAGATGGCCACCCATCTCGTTCGATAATACGGTTCGTCCCGCCCCATCGCACCGATGTTCTCTGAGATGGCCGGTCGCATTCGATTATGCCCCTGCAAGTGACCTGTGACTCTATACTCCTTTATTTTTTCCTGATTTCCTCCTCTCCTCTTATTATTGTGGTCTAAGAAGAATTGAAATATTTTCTTTAAATGTATAATTTTCTCCTTTAGTTAGCTATTAATCGATTTTCTTTTAGCAAGTGTATTTCTATAATTTGATAAATAATAAAAAATACTTTCCCATACTCTGCACATTTCACTGGGATGGTGTTAACTATTCCTGATGAACATCTATTTTCTAGATATTTCACTACATTCTTCTTCTGTTGCTGGAAGACACCAAGGGGCCTTTTTACTAGGGGCACTACAGTGGGATGCGCTGAGGTCCCATGGTAGTTTCCTGTGCCAATGGGCGTAGAATAGGTGTGCCTGCGCTAATTGGGTAGCGTTGACATATTACTGTGCTACCTGATTAGCACAGGAGTAGCGCAGGAGCCCTTACCGCATCCTATATAGCAGTAATGGCTATGCACTATTGGGGAAATAAGCACATGGCCATTACAAAATAAGTATGGCAGAGTGGCCATTTTACCACCTTGTTAAAAGTGGCCGCAGTATGCGGAAAACTCATGCACTGACACCAGCACTATTCACTTTTAGCATGGCTTGGCAAAAGGATCCCCCTAATCTTGTGTTCTGATTACATTTTTAATCTTATTGTCTCTGATTTTTATAGGATCAGGCATCACAGGACTAACTGAAAAACCAGGTACTTTCAATTTATCTCTCAGGAATCGTTATCTCTTCTCTTTCTTCTTAATAGTTCCAATGGTTATACTTAGGTAAACTTAGTTGAAGCGGTTCATTCCAAATAGAATTTTTGAAAAGCAAACCTTCTGATTTTCTCTCACAACAGATAACCATGTATAGAGCTTCAGCCTCAGATATTTTCATTTTCATTTTTGATTTCTTTTCAAATGCTGTTATCTGACTGCAAATCAAGAATGTTAAACTATAATAATGAATACATTTTTGATTAAAACTCTATCTGCTTAGACATCTCTTTTCTAAATTCACCAATGAGTTCAGGAATGACCACAGCAAATAATTCTATATCTGTGTCAGATTATATGGAAACACCATATTCAAGGCCAGCTGAAGGGGTTGTGGCAGCCAGAGCCAAATTTTGCTTTGGTGCCACTATCTTGGGCCAGTCCTCTGGTATGAACCATGCAGATATTTGGGACTCAGTGGCAGCTCTAAGCAATCTGCCTCTAGAAGTAAGGGTGAGCTGATGTAACCTTCCCCCACCAAGGTACCAAAATTTGGGGGGCGTCTCAAAGCTCCAGTCAGGGAGCAAGCAGGTCACCTCACTGAGAACACTGAGCAGGTGGTTTTCCCCAAGAAAAAAAAAAAGCAACATTCCCCCAGGCTAATTTTGAAAGGCACTTGGACAGTCACATAGCACCAGCTGCTTATGCACCTTTGTGTAACTATTTTTGGCAAAAGTATACATAGAGCTTCGTATGTCAGGAATATGGGGCATAGAAGGGGAAGTACCAGGGCTAGTACTGCGAGGCTTCTGCTAGAGATCGCAGCAGCGATTTTGCTGTAGCTACCACAACGAGCAGCAGTGAGTGGGCATAGCTCCAGTCCATAAGACCTCACTGGACCACCAGGCATTTAAAAAGTAGGCCCAGGAGACCACAGGGGTGGGAGTTGGGGGGAGGGGCTCAGCTGGCCCTTATCTATTTCCAGGGTGGGGTCATGTGGAAGGAGGATTGGGAAGAGCAAAGGATATCTTATGTGGGTCCTGGAAAAATATTCAACCGAGGCCCATATAAGTGTCTTATTTGGATACTGGCTGAATATCAGGCTGGGCTCATAGAAGTCCCGGCAGATTCCTTATCTTGAATTATCCCCCAATATTCAATGCCAGTGCCCGGACATTGCCTGGCATTGAATAGCCAGGGCTAAATCTGTCTGTAGCAGTCAGAGTTTAAAAAAAAAAAAGGATGACTACCAGAGGCTGAACATAGTACCTGACAGTTTATGACACCAAAATGAAATTATTATAACTACTTGAATTTTGGTGTTATAAATTGCATTGTGGCTCTCACTTTTTCTTTTAGAATATATATTCTGCATGTTATGGTATGCAAGAGAGTAGATTCCAGATGAACATCGATCCTTTAGATGTTTCACTAAATTCTTCTTCTATTACTGGAAAACACCTAGGGCCCTGTTTACTAAGCAGGGCCAAGGGCGCTCTAGCGTTTTTAGCATGCATTAAACGCTAAAGGCACCCATAGGAATATATGGGTGTCTCTAGTATTTAGCGCATTATAATTTTAGGTGCACGCTAAAAACACTAGCACATCTTAGTAAACAGGGCCTCTAATCTTTTCTAAACATGTGTTTTGATTCAACTTATAATCTAATTACCTCTGATTTTCATAGGAGCAGAAACCAAATTTGTAACTACATCAGGTAATTTCAATTTATATCTCAGGATCCTTTTTCCTTCTTCCTCATAATTCTGATAGTTATGCTTAGCTAAACTAAGGGCCCTTTTAATAAGCAGCACTAAGGGTGAGCTAGCGTTTTTAGTGCATGCTAAATGCTAAAGACACTATGGGGTGTCTCTAGCATTTAGCATGCACTAAAAAAGCTAGTGTGTCTTAGTAAACAGGGCCCTTAAAGAGGTAAATTTTTAAAAGAATTTTTGAAATATAAATGTTATGATTTTTTTTCACAACAAAGAACCATGTATGGATAATCAACCTCAGGTATTTTCATTTCCATTTCTGATTTGCTGTCAAATCTTTAGTTCTCTGACTGCAAATCAGGAGGTAATGATAAATTATAATAAGGAATACATTTTGATTAAAATTCTATATGCTTACACATCTGTTTTGTATAGATTCACCAACCAGTTCAGAAACTATCACAGCAAGTAATTCTACATCTTGATCAGATTATTTGTAAACTCCAGATATAGGCTTGACTCAAGGGGTTGTGACATTCTGAGTTAACTTTTGCTTTTTGCCCCTGTCTTTGTGGCAATCTTCTGGTATGAACCACAGAGATATTTGGGACTCAGTGGCACCTCAAGGCAATCCGCTGCCTGAGGTGAGGGATGAGCTGATGCACCCTCTCCCCCACCAAGGCATCCAAAATTGAGTGGGCGTACTCAGAGCTCCAGTCAGGGAGCAAGGGGTCCCTTCATTCAGAACACTGGTCAAGTGGTTGTCTGAAGTAAAAAAGAAAACAATAGATTCCCAGGCTATATAGGAGTCAGTTTTTAAAAGGTACTTACATGGTGAGCATAGTACCAAAATTTCAATAACTTTATGAAACCATTTTAGGAAAAGTACACATAGAGCATCATATGTCAGGAAAATAGGGCATGGAAGAGGAAGTTCCAGGGTGGCACCAAATACACATGTAGGACTAGATTCTATATGTCATGGCTAAAATATCAGTGCTGACAAGAAATAAGCCTAAGTGTATTCTATAAAATATGCCTTAATTTAGGCGTGCTTTATAGAATAAGACTACATTTCCATGCAGTTTATAGAATACTAGTAAAAAAGGCCCGTTTCTGACACAAATGAATGGGCGCTAGCAAGGTTTTACTCGGAGTGTGTATGTTTGAGAGAGAGTGTGTGTGAGAGATGGAGTATGTGTGTCAGAGAAAGAATGAGAGAGAGAAAGAGACAGAGTGTGTGTGTGTGTGTGTGTTTGTGTGAGAGAGAGTGTGTGTGGGAGACAGAGTGTCTATGTGTGTGAGACTGTGTGTGTGTGACAGAGAGATAGAGTGTGATAGACAGAGAGTGTGTCAGAGAGAGTGTACGTGAGAGACAGTGAGTGAGTGGGTGTGTGCCCCCACCCCCCCTCTTGCAGGGGCCCCCCTCCCCACCCCCACCTCTCTGGTCTCAGGACCCCCTCCCCACCTCCCTCTCCCCTCCAGCCATCCATGTCCAGCGACCCTCCTCTCCCCCTGCCCCCCCTGCAGCCACCCATGTCCAGCGACCCTCCCCTCCCCCTCCCCCTCTGGCGCATCAAACCTCCTCGCCACCTGCAGCTGCCACTAGTAACGCTGTCCGGCCGCTGCTGCTTCTCCTGTTGAGCAGCAGCAGTTGCTACAAAAAGCAAAAAATGTTTTTAAACCTCAAACGCAGCACCGTAGACAGCCATCAGGCATTGGCTGTCGGCTCTGCAGCCGCTCCTTCTCTTGCCTCTCACATTGCTGTGCTCCTCCGGGGTCTTACTCCAGGGGCAGTGACATGGAGGCGAGACGAGAAGCGGCTGCAGAGCCGACAGCCAATGCCTGATGGCTGTCTATGGTGCCACGTTTGAGGTTTAAAAACATTTATTTTTTTTTCTTTTTGTAGCGGCTGCTGCTGCTCAACAGGAGAAGCAGTAGTGGCCGGATGAACACGCCTAACTTCTAGATATTTTACTAAGGGCTTCTTTTATCAAGCCGCACCAGCGGTTTCCGCGCAGCAATGCTGACAAAGCCCATTCAAAGTGAATGGACTTCGTCAGCATTACCACACCAGGGACCGCTAGCGTGGCTTGATAAAAGAAACCCTAAATTCTTCTTCTTTTACTGGAAAACACCTTAATCTTTTCAAAGCATGTTCTAACTACAATTATGATCTTATTTTCTCTGATTTCCACAGGACCAACCACGAAAGGATTAACTTCAACAGGTAATTTCAATTTATATCTGATGATCCTTTCCCCCTTCTCTTTCTTACTCATAATCCTGATGATTATGCTTATCTAAGCTTAGCTAAAGAGGTTAATTCCAGATAGCACTTTTGGAATGTAAATCTTCTGATTTTTTTCACAACAACCAACCATGTGTAGAGTTTCAGCCTGAGATATTTTTATTTCCATTTCTGATGATTTATCTGACTGCAAATCAGGAGGTAATATTAAATTATGTAAGGAATACATTTTCATTAAAATTCTGTAAGTCTTTATATCTGTTTTATACAGATTCAACAACCAGTTCAGGAACTACCACAGCAAGGAATTCTGGGGGTCTTTTACTAAAGGTTAGCTCGAGTTATCTGCAGCAGGACCCATTTTTTCCTATGGGCCCTGCTGCATATAACTCTAGCTAATCTTTAGTAAAAGACCCTCTCTATTTGTTGATCAGATTATCTGTAAACACTATATATAGGAGGGGGCAACTTGAGCCAACTTTTGTTTTGATGCCGCCTCCATATTGAGTCCAGTCTTCTGGACTAAAAAAACACACAGATATTTGGAACTCAGTGGCAGCTCAAGGCATTCTGCTGCCTGCTGTGAGGGATTAGCAGATGAAACAGTTCCCTAACAAGGCACCCAAAAAAAAGGTGGACATACTCAAGCTCCAGTCAGGGAGCGAGTGGTCCCCTCACCCAGAACACTTGTCAAATGGCTGTTCCAAGAACAAAGAATGTAACGTATTCCCAAGCTATGTAGGAGTCAGTTTACAAAAGGCACTTGAGCGGTCAGCATAAGGCCAAATTTCCAAATAGCATTGTGTAAACACGTGTGACAAAAGTAAAGATCGAATTTCTTATGGGACATGGCAGGAGCAGTTCCAGGGTAGCACAAGTACACATATATTCTACACATTTTGGCACCAATATTTAGCACTTATCCATGTACCTTAAACATTTGGCCTGACCTTGGGCAGCACCAAATACTCATATACTCTACACATGTAGGCTTATTCATCACCTACACAACAAGGAAGAACTAACCCTTGCAAAAAAACAAATAGGATCACAAACAGCAAAGGTGACAAAAAAGCCCCAAACCAAATGGTGCAGTACAGACATTTATTGGTAGGTATCAATGACTCAACACGAGCCATGTTTCAGCCATAAGGCCTGCCTCCGGAGTCAATACCAGCAATTGCACAATGGTATATAATCTTGTAATGAACATGAACAACTGTGCATCGAAGATATCCTGCCTAATGGTAGTGCTGTGTAAATTCACCAACCAATTCAGGATCTACCACAGCAAGTAATTCTATATAACAGTTTATAACACCAACTGCATGAATATTGGTGTTATAAACTGCTCTGCGATTCTCACTTTTTTCTTTTTGAACACATATTCTGTACAGTACGGTACAAAATAGAGTGGATTCCAGATGAACGCACCTAACTTCTAGATATTTTACTAAGGGCTTCTTTTATCAAGCCGCACTAGCGGTTCCCGCGTAGTAATGCTGACAAAGCCCATTCAAAGTGAATGGACTTCGTCAGCATTACCACACCAGGGACCGCTAGCGTGGCTTGATAAAAGAAACCCTAAATTCTTCTTCTTTTACTGGAAAACACCTAATCTTTTCAAAGCATGTTCTAACTACAATTATGATCTTATTTTCTCTGATTTCCACAGGACCAACCACGAAAGGATTAACTTCAACAGGTAATTTCAATTTATATCTGATGATCCTTTCCCCCTTCTCTTTCTTACTCATAATCCTGATGATTATGCTTATCTAAGCTTAGCTAAAGAGGTTAATTCCAGATAGCACTTTTGGAATGTAAATCTTCTGATTTTTTTCACAACAACCAACCATGTGTAGAGTTTCAGCCTGAGATATTTTTATTTCCATTTCTGATGATTTATCTGACTGCAAATCAGGAGGTAATATTAAATTATGTAAGGAATACATTTTCATTAAAATTCTGTAAGTCTTTATATCTGTTTTATACAGATTCAACAACCAGTTCAGGAACTACCACAGCAAGGAATTCTGGGGGTCTTTTACTAAAGGTTAGCTCGAGTTATCTGCAGCAGGACCCATTTTATTCCTATGGGCCCTGCTGCATATAACTCTAGCTAATCTTTAGTAAAAGACCCCCTCTATTTGTTGATCAGATTATCTGTAAACACTATATATAGGAGGGGGCAACCTGAGCCAACTTTTGCTTTGGTGCCCCCTCCATATTGAGTCCAGTCTTCTGGACTAAAAAAACACACAGATATTTGGAACTCAGTGGCAGCTCAAGGCATTCTGCTGCCTGCTGTGAGGGATTAGCAGATGAAACAGTTCCCTAACAAGGCACCCAAAAAAAGGTGGACATACTCAAGCTCCAGTCAGGGAGCGAGGGGTCCCCTCACCCAGAACACTTGTCAAATGGCTGTTCCAAGAACAAAGAATGTAACGTATTCCCAAGCTATGTAGGAGTCAGTTTACAAAAGGCACTTGAGCAGTCAGCATAAGGCCAAATTTCCAAATAGCTTTGTGTAAACACGTGTGACAAAAGTACAGATAGAATTTCATATGGGACATGGCAGGAGCAGTTCCAGGGTAACACAAGTACACATATATTCTACACATTGTGGCACCAATATGTAGCACTTATCCATGTACCTTAAACATTTGGCCTGACCATGGGCAGCACCAAATACTCATATACTCTACCCATGTAGGCTTATTCATCACCTACACAACAAGGAAGAACTAACCCTTGTAAAAAACAAATAGGAACACAAACAGCAAAGGTGACAAAAAAAGCCCCAAATCAAATGATGCAGTGCAGACATTTATTGGTAGGTATCCATGACTCAACACGAGCCATGTTTCAGCCATAAGGCCTGCCTCCGGAGTCAATACCAGCAATTGCACAATGGTATATAATCTTGTAACGAACATGAACAACTGTGCATCGAAGATATCCTACCTAATGGTAGTGCTGCAAAACAGCTCTATTTTCCACCTATTGGGTCATTGATACCTACCAATAATTTCCTACACCACACCATTTGCTGTTTATATTCAGCACCTACACATGTAGCTTAAATGTTTGGCCTAGATATGGCAAAATCAGATATAACCTAAAGCAACAAATAATCCCAACGAATAAGTTACACATGAAAGTGCTAGATAATGGCACATAAATGTGTAGAGTACATTTGTAAATGCATATGTGGCTTCCATGAGTATTTTCAGCGGCATGAAGTGTACATGCAATGCCACTGGAAATACAGCTAAACTATAGATGTACTTACATGTATATATTGACCTCATAATAAAAAAAAATCTCCACAGTGTCATTTATATGTTCTAAAATTCATAGCACTTTAATTATGTAGATTGTTACTGTAATAGGAAATATTCCATACTCCATTAGTTGGGAGCAAAGACCAGTGGCCAGACAGACTTCTACGGACTCTGTCTCACAAATAGGAAAAGACAGATGAAGCTTGTCCGCATATTGTATATCACTTTAATATCATAAGCTATGAGTGAGGGTACTGGGTATCTCAAGGGGGAAGGGAAGACATCTTACTGTTCAAATTAGCAAGTTAAATACTATTAGCAATACATTTGATATAAATGTATATTGTGCCATGACTGCATTATATTTAAGTGTGTATATGTGGTTGGCATGATGACATACAGTATGGTACTGAAGAGGGTGGATTTCACATGAACATGCCATTGCCTATCCACTAAAGTCTTCTTCTACTGGAAAAAGTCTAACCCTTTTAAAACATACTGATTAAAATTATAATCTGTTTTTCATTGCCATAGGACCAAAAATCACCACAGCAGTAACTACACCAGGTAATTACAATTTATCAGGATCCTTTCTCTTTCCTCACTGTTTGTCATAATTCCAATGGTTGTGCTTAGCTGGGCTTAGTTAAAAAAGTTAATTTCAAGTAGACATTTTGAAATGTAAACTTTTTGATTTTCTCACAACAAACAAACATGTATGGATATTGAGCCTCAGGTATTTTCATTTCCATTTCTGATTTGTTCTCAAATTCTCAGTTATCTGACTGCAAATCAAGAAGTAATATTAAATTTTAATAAGGAATTCATTTTGATTAAATTTCTAAGGGATTGATATTAAAAAAGGTTTAAGCTAGATTAGGGATGAGCCGGGGGAAGGGCAGAGTTAGGACAGACTACCAATTTAGGGGGTCTTTTACTAAATCGTAGCTTGAATTATCTGCAGCAGTGCCCATAGGAATAAAATGGGTCTTGCTGCAGATAACTCAAGCTAAGCTTTAGTAAAAGAACCCCTTAGTTGGCTAGCAAGTCAGTTCGATAACTGGTTAATTAACCACATAAAGTTAGGACAGCAAAACAGCTGTCCTAACTTTGGGGCCCTTTTACTAAACCACGGCAAAGAGTGGCTCGCGGCAGTGCGAGTGCATCTTTTAGGTGCATGCTGGGCCACGTTTTGCCACATCTCGGAAAAAAGTCCTTTTTTAAGCGGCCAGAAAATGGACTTGCGGCTAAATAAAAACCAGTGCACGTCCATTTTCGACCTGAGAACTTACCTCCACCCATTGACTTAGCGTTATGGTCTCACGTGCTACCCAGGCGGTAAGCATGAGGCACGCACACCGCTGTTTACCGCTGGGTAAGCACCACATGGTAGAAAATAGAAAATATTTTCTACTGCGTGTTTTCAATGCATGCCAAGTTCAGAATTACTGCCCAGGGCATGTGGTAACCGGGCGGTAATGTTGATTTGGCATGTGCTAGACGCGCGTAGGGCCATACCCACCTTTGTAAAAGGGCCCCTTTATGCAGTGAGTTAACCTGGCACTGGTTTGAATATCAGCTAGTGCTAGGTTAACTTTCAAGTTAGTGGACAAATCCAGATATTCAATGCCGGGAGCTACACATGCCTCTGCATTGAATATCCAGGGTTATTGTATGCTGCTTATCGACGTGGGCTGAATATGGACCCATAAATTCTTAGAAAACGGTTTCTTATAGATTCACCAGCAGTTCAGGAACTATCACAGCTAGTAATTGTGCATCTTGATCAGATTATCAGTAGACTTCATATGTTTTCTAAAGATACAGAGAGGTTCATTTTCAAAGCACATAGATTTACAAAGTTACAAAGGTTACTATGGAACTTTCTAAGTCTAAGTGCTTTGAAAAAGAGCCCCAGAGTGTACTACCTATAGGCCCCTTTTACAAAACAGCGATAAGCCCAACGCAGGCTTACCACTCGCCCCAGCATGCGTCATATCTGACGCTACAAAAGTGTTTTTATTTTTGTTGGGCCAGTGTGTATCTGGCAATAATCGGGCAGTGACGCACGCTGCCTAGTTACCACTGGGTTAGCACGGGAGCCCTTACCCACCACCTCAATGGTTGGCGGTAAAAGCTCCCCCCACAAAATGGCCGCGTGGCAAGTGCTTCATATGCTGCACAGCCATTTCCTAAAAAAAGGAAAGACCTGCCTTTTACCCGTCGCAGTAAAAGGGAGCCTCGATACGCATCAAAAACACATGCCTTATGTCTTTTAATGCAATTTACATTTTTAAAACAATAAATGCTGTATAGAAATTCCATTCATGAGAAATTACAACTACAGGAAATTTTAGTTTTTCTTCTAGTTTATCTTTTCATTTTCCTCTATTGCATCATAATTAAGATCAGAGAAAGAGAATGCATGAAAAAATTTCAGAATGTTAATCTTCATGTAGTGTCACATTGAAAGGTCCCTACCATGAATTTAACAAGTGGATAACGATCTTCCTACCAATTTGAAGTCTTCAGCTAAATCAAAATGGATCTGTAGTAAACTCTATCACACCTTTTATCAGTAAGGAAATAAGAAATAAGTCCCAGGGCTGGCCAGGTCCCTCTTCTTAGTACCTCACACACTCAGGGTGAGGAAGAAAAATAAATATATGTTCTCATGCAGGAACAGTACCTTAAGAGACAGCCAGCCTCTTTCTCCTCATGTAATTTTTATATGGACTAACTTTATTTTCCACCTTCTTCTAATAGTGAACTATATAGTGGGCAGTTCTTTATGCAAATTAGCTCTACCTCTGTTTGACTGGAGCTAGGGAATATGCTGCTCAGGTCATCTCAGCAAACACTCCTCTCACAGTTGAGTTTAATTATCCTCTTTATCCTCCCTAGTCTCTCTCTCTCTCTCTCTCTCTCTCTCTCTCTCTCTCTCTCTCTCTCTGACTCTCACCAGGAGACACAGATAATGACAACAATGGGATTTTTTACCTTAATTAACCCTTTAGTGTCCAATGTTCCCATCAATCTGTTCCCATGTGGCTTATTACAGGAACATTGGACACTAAAGGGTCCAAAACAAGAACAAGGCTGCCTCCTTGTCACTGACTTGAGCTTAGCCTTCAAGAGCCTCCACACCCTGGATGACCACACCCTCTTCAACATTTTTAACCACTTTGGTTCTTATCCTCCACCCCCTGTTGTTAAACAAAAACCAGTAGTAGGTATTGTAATCCAAATCAAAGGACAAACAAAATACCAGCCAATTCACTCTGCTAGCTTCCCTCATCAGTTTGTCTTTAAGTTTGCACAAACAGCGCCTTATTCATTCCCTTTCTTTGATTCTAGGCTAACAAGCTTCCTTCCTAGAGCTTTTCTGCCATTGTCCTTTCTTGTCCTGTACTTCTCACAAGTTGTGGGCTCCTCCCCCTTCACTCATCCAGGGAGGTTTATATGCTGCACCGGGGAACTAACTGTCAGGTTCTCAGGTTCAGAGCCCGCGGAGCTGGGCTCTGGAGCAAACGTGAGCCCTTGGGCTGCTGACGAGGAGCGACAGCAGCAGGCAAAACCCACCAACCAACACTGGGTAAGCACACCGGCAGGGACTGCAGGCACTTCCCAGCGAACCGGAACACACGGACTGGAATCCCCCGGACTGGAGGACACAGGACTGGAACACTGGACTGCAATCCCCCGGACTGGAACACACACCGGACCGGAACACACTGGACTGGAGCACACTGGACTGGTCCCCCGGACTGGAGGACACAGGACTGGAACACGGGACTGGCGCACACTGGACTGGTCCACACAGCTTCACCTGCACTTAGCTACTAAGCCCCCCAAGAGTTGAGCTCATGGATTCGAGTAGCCGGCAGGACTTACTGGATGACACAGGGACCAGGACTAGAACAAGCTGTAACTGAAGTGCACCTAACTCCTAAATTGACCAAAAGTGTTCCTAAGCCCAGCACCAACAGAGAAAGCTCCTAAGCCCTCCACTAACAGGAGTGCTCCCAACAGAAACTAACAGGGGTGCCCCTACGCCCTACACTAACAGAAGTGCAGAGAAACCACAAGGGAAAAGGAAGGGAAGACAAATGCCAGACCTAACACTGGTACTTCCTAAGCACCAAGCTGCAGCAGCTAAACATGGGTTATGAGGAAAGCGGGGCAAGCACAAGGAAACAAGCAGGAAAGCCAAATACCCCAACAACAAAAGGTGCTTCCTAAACCCTTACTCACAAGGGAGCTCCCAGCACCAAACTCCAGCACTGCACTAACAGCAGTGCTACTCACCGTAACAAAAGGGAAAAACAGGGAAGTCAAACACACAAGTCTCAAGTGCACACTGCACTAAACTAACCTGGACCTAAAGCAAGTAGCCAGAAGCAAACGTTGCGAAGGCCCTGAAGGAAAGAACCCACTTCCTTATCAAGGCCCTCCCTGATGATGTCACACTCCCTAGACCCAGGCAACAGCACACTAACCCAGAGAGCACACTGAAAACCATAGAGGCCCAACCCACACCAATGCAACACCGTGAAACACTTGAAGCCAGTACACCCAAAGAGAGTTAGAGCAACTCAGACTACCCACACAGGTGCAGTATAGTGAAACAATTAGAGCCCTGCTGCTGGAAGCTGCCAGCACAGAGAGACAGAGCCAGCTCAGAAAGGACAAACAAAGAAACAGAAGCCAGCTAAGAAGCTGACCCCCAGGAAAGAGGTAAGTTTGAGAGGGGTTCAGACCCCAATCATAACACTAACACTTCCCTCCCCCAGCTCATCTGGGCCACTCAGCTGGCTAATCCCCAGGTCATGTGGTTAGGCTGCCTGAATGTGAACTTAACTCTACCCAGTCTTGCTCCATGTACATAGCTAGCTTGCATGCCTTAGATACCAGAGTAGTGCATTCTTCCTCTACCCAATATTTAAAATGACATTCATGTTCCTTTTCTTTGAACCTCAGCTTCCTTCTTGGGCTCCATGGCTGTCCTGTGGCAGGTTTGGCACACTGTCACAGTACTCTACCCAAATTCGTTCCTACTGCATTTTTCAGACACCTTTTGAATAATAACTTTCCATGTGTTCATATATGTCAGTACTTGGCTTTTAAATCGTGGCACCCTTTTTATAGAATTACCCTGTCAGTGTGTTCTAATTCTTGTGTTAACCGATGGATTCAGTAAATGGCGCTGAAACATTCAGCCTTATCTATATACGTAGTACAATACAAGGAATTAACAGTTAACACAGTAGATAAGGTAGAACAGTTAATGACACTGGATTAGGTGAAATTAAGGGCCCCCTTTACAAAGGCATACTAGCATTTTTAATACGCGTTAAAAATCAGCATGCACTAAACACTAAGACACCCATTATGTTCCTATGGACATCTTAGCATTTAGCACATGTGAATTTTTAGCACGTGCTAAAAACTCTAGTGCGCCTTTGTAAAAGACTACCTAAATGAATTCACATTATCTACAATGCAGTTTATGCATAGTCAGTGCATTGGGACTGTGCTAACTGTGTGGAAAGATGTTGGAACAGTCCCTCAACAGTTAACATAGTTCTGAATATACCATTGAAAAGGGGGGTCTGTGTCAATCTGATGAAATGTATTTATTGTTTAAGAATGATAGAAATATTATGCTTTTGATAAATTAAATAAAAAGCTTAAAAAAAGATATGGTATGACACTCAAATTTAATTTACACTTTAGTAACATTAGAAAATACTTCCCTAAGAAACTAGTACTACTGGTCTGAAAAGAAAGTTTTCCAGTAGACTTGCTGAAGGCAGACATATGGCTCTTTTACTAAGCTGAGTCTAGCAGGTAGTCTGGGTTTTACCACACGCTAAACATTAGCTACGGCAAGTGCTAACGATTAATGTGCATTAAAAAAAAATTCAGCGCAGTAAAACAGCACTGCTGGCGGCTTAATGCAGGAAAGGGCAGTGCAAGGGCACCTCAGGGGCAGAAGGAAGGAATGGCTGGGGATGACAGCGAGTGTATGAACTGGTACCATGCACTCGCTATCACAACTACAGATAATACAACTGCACTTAGGGCTTCTTTTACAAAGCTGCACTAGTGAGTCCCATGTGGCAAATGAGAGGAAGCCCTTCTCATTTGCCGCACCGAGAATCAGTAGCGTGGATTTGTGAACGAAGCCCTTAATGCTACCACAAGAAAATTTTCTTATATAGAAGCAAGCCCCTAGTGATACTACCACGAGACTTCTGCAAATAATAATTTACTGCACAAGCTTCACACTGTGCATTATTTTTTGATAACGATGCACGGTAAATACAAATCTGATCTGCACTTTAGTAAAAGGGTCCCATAGTATAGAAATTCACGGAAACAGTAGTAGCTAAGACCAAAGAGTTAGGAGGGACATTATCAAGGTGAGCCTCTTTGCGATCCTGTAGGTTGCTGACTACCGTGGTAAATTAAAAATGCCTCTTACGAGCCACCTCAGTGTTATTCCAGCTGCCGAAGGAGGAATCAGTCCTCAAAGCCTGGCCTGATGCTTCTGGGCCCGATGTCATTCCCCCAATCCCCTAAGGAAATTCTCCAACACCCCCCCCCCGAAACATGACCCTCTAGTAGTATTCATGAGACTCTGCTAGGGGTGCCATTTTGGAAACAGTACTGGCATCACAGGAGCAACTGGGGATTCTTCCTGCCTTAACACCATTGGACCACCAAGTAATGGGCTTTTATACTCACCATGATGGTGGGGTGCCCTTTGGGGGATGGAGGGATCTCCAACAGATGGAGTTTGGGTTTGGGGGCTATCCACGGAGGGGGTTCAGGGGTTCCCTTGGGCAGGAAGGGATGTTTTCAGAGGGTCGGGGGAATGGTGTCAGGCCCTGGAGTATTGAACCACAGCTTTGAGGTCTGATGTTCATGGCACAGTAAAATAACCCTGGATTTTGGCTGGGGTTATTTCACAGTCATTTTAAGCCCAGAATGCAACTTGTAGTGTGCATCCAGTGCACACCACAAGTCACGTTCTGGTTTTTAAATAGTAATGAGCTGCTTTATGTGCATTTGTATGTTTTGCATTTAATTACTGTGTAACTCGTGGTGACCTAAATATTATCGCAGTAGGGCAAGGTGCATTAAAGTCCTTCATGTCACCTTATGGGGCAAATAATGGGGCCCTTTTACTATGCCGCATAAGCATCTACGTGCACCCAACGTGCACCAAAATGGAGTTACTGTACCACTATCACGTGGCTCTTACAGTAATTTAATTTTTGCCGCACATCCGATACGCGCGGCCGAAAAATAATTTTTATTTTCTGCCATGCATAGTGTAAGCGCGCCAAGTGCCATTTGGCGCGCGTAAGGTCATTACCGCCCAGTTACCGTGTGAGCCTTTACCGCTAGGTCAATGGCTGGCGGTAAGGACTCGGACCCATAATGGACGCGCAGCAATTTTCATTTTGCCGCACATCCATTTTTGGCAAAAATTTTAAAAAGGCCTTTTTTACAGGTGCACTGAAAAATGATTCTGTGCATGCCCAAAACCTGTGCCTACACTACCACAGGCCATTTTTCAGCGCACCTTAGTAAAAGGACCCCAATGTGACATAGGGCCCTAATGCAGCTTGATAACTTATCCCCTTTAATGACTGAATGGAAAGCAGGACAACATCTACAGTGTGCGTACACTCACATCTTGTGTGTGTAAGTGGAGCTTTAAAGTAGCTATAAAGTAGCGCATACATGCTATAGAGTGTAACTGCAAGGATTGGTCATGGAGTGTTGCCAAGTGATGTGTATAACTGATAGAATACTATCAGTTATGCACATTGCATGACACATTTAGATGTGCAAACTTTCACCAGCTATTGACCTGGCGTACGTGTTTGCACCTATAGTTCAGCACACCAATGCAGCTTTATAGGCATGCCTAGATGACACTATATGCTGGTATCATCAATTCTCAGATAAAACAGTTCCAGGCATTATAGAACTCTGCAATTTGGTTGCTCTGTGGGGCCTGGAGTAGGGACCATGTCTCTCTGTTGTATCATAGGTTACATTGGCTTCCTGTTTGTCAGTTTTGGCGGTATATCAAGTCTTAGATAAATAAATAAATAAATATTGCCTGTCAGATTAGTTTTAAGATTTTGTGTTTGACGCATAGAGCATATAATAATAATTCACCATCTTATCCTCCACAGACTGTAATCCCTTACACATCGACTTGGACTTTAAGGTCCTTAGGGGCCTTTTTACTAAGCCGCATATGCGCCTACGCACACCAAATTGGAGTTACTGCCCAATTACCGTGTGGCCCTTGCGGCAATTTCAATTTTGACACGCGTAGCTGCCATGCGTCTGAAAAATATTTTTTAATTTTCTGATGCATGGCAGCTACACGCATCTAGTAAAAATTGATGCACGTAGACCATTACCACCCAGTTACCACGTGAGACCTTACCGCTAGGTCAGTGGCTTGCGGTAAGGTCTCAGACCCAAAATGGATGTGCAGCAATTTTCATTTTGCCGCATGTCCATTTTCGGCAAAAATTTAAAAAAGCATTTTTGTAGGTGCGTTCAAAAATAATTATGTGGGCCCAAAACACGCGTCTACACTACTGCAGGCCATTGTTCAGTGCACCTTAATAAAAGGACCCCTTAGATTCTCATAGACTAGTACTGCCTGACCCTAAGCAGGCCAGATTTGAATACACGGAATGCTGATTTTTTTTTTTTTTTGGGGGGGGGGGGGGCTCCCTGTTTATGGAATGACCTGCCCCCATGTATTCGAAATGAGGAATCTTTTATCAGATTTAAATCTTCTTTGAAGACTCACTTGTTTACGGTAGTTCATGACTCTTGACTGAGGTTTTAATGTCTCAGCTGTACATTTGAATTTTTCTTTTTGTGTTTACATTTCTGATTTGGTGGTTTGCACTGCTGTGTAGAGTCTCTTTCCTGTTTTAAAATGGTGTTCTTTTGAATGATATGTTCTTTTTTAGATTTGTACACTGCTTTGATCTGCTAGTCAGAAAAGGCAGCTTTAGAAATACATAATAAAGATAAATATAAACATTATGGAATTGGCACTCATGTAAGTCGATATGCCAAGTTATAGAATTGCCCCATACTAAATAATGCAGCAGAACGGGAAAATGGGATTACTGCATAAGCCTAATATTCATTATCTACATTTTTTGTTTCTGTCCTGACCCCCAAAGCCCTGCCCGTCCCCTCTTTTCCTGATTCCATGCCTTCCTCTTTTGTTTCCCTTTCTTTTCAGCATCTTCCTTACCTTCTTCCTGCAGCACCACCCTATTTGTGTTAACCCTTTTGATCCTCTCGGGCTCCCTACCTTTTCTGTTTCTGTCCTCTTCTAAACTAGAAAAGACTTTTTCTTGTATACAAGTTGCAACTTTAGATTATTTTCCTTGGTAGTTCTGATTTTTCATTTGTTTGTTCACCATTTGGGAGTTAACATCCAAATACTGTAAGGTAAAGCTTTTTTGAATAAAATTCTAAACTGTAACCCCTCTGTTTTTTTTATTATTCCAGCAGTCACTTCAAAAACTACAATACCAGGTAAAGATTTTTCTTTATCGTACTGTTTTTAAACTCCATGAATTTCATCATAAAATAGAAGGCACTGCAGGTAAAGTTTAACAGTAATTTTAAATAAAGTGTAAATCTGTCTGCATGTTTACTCATAAATCGAGAATAGTGGAACCTATCTACTTCCTTGTAATAAAAATTATTGGTTGGTTATGCTTTATCTGACCCCTTTTAGAGCTTCTATTGACCAGAATTATTTCATTTTCTTGTTTTTTATTTGTGAAAAAAAAAAAGAAATGGTTCACTGCAAATATGTGGCTTACTGAGTCACTGGCTAGAGTGAGAGGGCAGCCAGGGTGGGTAAAAAGCAGGCTCTTTGCTTCTCTACAGGAAGAGACAGAGAGAAAGGCAAGTCTTCCCTTCGATCTTTAGAGTCAGACAGGGAAGAAATTAGATTTTCCCAGGTCCTGCAGGGCTAGAATGGGAGATCCCCTCAGAATCGTGTTGGAATAGAGACAGTTCTTTCAGACCCTCAGTGTTGGCCGGGAATGCAGGCCAGCCTTCTCTGCTTCTTCAGGGCCACACAGGGAGGGAGGCAGACCTTCCTGTGTCTCCTCAAGATGGGAAAAAGATGGAGGCAGGCCTTTCCCTAGCTCTTCAAGGATGGGCAAGTAGGAAAACAGGACATCTGCAACTCCTTGGGGCCACACGAAGGAGGAGTGAGGAGTGAGGGGTAGGAGATCGCTTTAGGTGGCTCCTTAGGGTAGTGAAGTAGTATATCTTTGTCTCTTTGTGGCCAGATGAAGATGTAGAAATGCTATTTGTGGCTCCTTGTACCCAAGCGGGAAGGAAGGCAGGCCTTCCCATGGATACTTGGGGCCAAGCAAGGAGGAATGCAGACTTTTCACTGCCTCCTAAGGAATGAATGGGAAAGAAGGCAGGCCTTCCCATGATTCCTTGGAACTGAGCAGAAATGATTCACACTTTCATACAGTCCCTAATGTTTTTTAAATCAAAGAGGTTTTTATCACTTAAAAATATTATGTTCCTGAAGATGATGAATGAGAGCATAACACAAACTATAAGCTATCACTGTTTGTTCACAAAGAAAATTTTAAAACTTCAAACTCTTTGCATAATCTTTAACTGGACAAGGTATAAGTGTTTCTATTAGTATATTTCAATAAAAATAATATATATCAACCTTCTTCTTTTTATAGGAACAACAACCATTCCAGGTATTACAATATCAGTTAAATTATATATGAAAATAACAGATTGTTTATAAACACTTCCCAGTTACTTCATATTGTACGTAGAAAGAACTTAATATTTCAAAGAATTATCAGGACAATATTCAGTTGCTTCAGTCTGAATTTTTTTTAAACACCACCTGCAGCGGTAAAAAAAATATCTGGATATACAGTGCCACTATTTACAGTAGATAGTGGCTGGTACTGAATATCCAGATAAGGTGGTCTGTTCTGTTACAATCTGGATAAATTCTGAGACTAAGGGGCCCTTTTACTAAGCCGCGTAAGGCTCTACATGCACCCGTGCGCCAAAATGGAGCTATTGCCCGGTTACTGCATGGCTCTTGCGGTAATTTCATTTTTGGCACGCGTCCAATTTGCGCGACCGAAAAATAATTTTCATTTTTGGGCGCGCGTATCGGAAATGCATCAAGTAGCATTTGGCGCGTGTAGGTCATTACTGCACGGTTACCACATAAGACTTTACCGCTAGGTCAATGGCTGGTGGTAAGGTCACACACCCAAAATGGATGCACGGCAATTTTGATTTTTGCCGCACGTTCATTTTCGGCAAAAATGTTTCTGAAACTAGTTCTTTATTTTTTGTTTTGCTCTATTTCCTCATAATTCAGATGGCAACAATTGTATTAAAGTTATTAATCCCAATTCTAATTTCTGAAATTGAAGCAGTCTGAATTTATAGGACAACCACAGGTCATTTCCTTTTCAGTTTGTGATGTTTTTTTCTTTAACATAAGTTATTACCTCACAGTGCATGGAGGAGCATCAAATTACTGGAAGGTAATTTTTTTCTGATAGAAGTTCTAACCTTTAAGTCATTTGCTTTCTATAGGTTCAACAACTCCTTCAGTAACTACTACATCAGGTATGTTTATTTTTTTATCAGACTGCTGGAACGTTTTCTTCATAATATATAATAGGGTCCTTTTACTAAGCTGCATTAGGTGCTGACAAGTGCATATTGCACCAAAATGGCCTAACATGATATGCTCTAATGCAATTCCACATTAGTTTTGAGATATGCGCATGTTAACTGTGTGCTAATTATTTGGGGGGATTTTTTTGAGGGGGGCATGTCAGGGGCAGAGAGGAGGTGTTCCTCCACTAACTGCATGATAACTGGTTTGTGTATGAATAATACGGGAGAGTTTACCATCTACAAAATGGGTAGCATTACTTACTACAAGAATTTGGAATCTGTAGAACTTAATATCAAATTGTAAAAAAATTTTGTTTCCACAATTGTCTTAAGTATCTCAAGGTGCATCTTATGTTATGTAATGAAAAATAGTGGAGAAAAAGACCCCAATCTCTTCGAAGAACACCTCAGTTTGAATGCTCAAAACTTTCATAAACACTGAGGGATCCTCTTAATCATAGGTCTGAAAAAACTCCACTAGTCCCACTAGATACCCTTTTTAAAGATACCAATTTGACTGGAGACAATAAAGTGCTGTTTATAAACACACAGTACTTATCTTGGATGACACTTCATATTCATCGAGTAAATATCCACAAGTAAATGTCCACATGTATCCCAACAGGGGAATCCTATTTTGCCTTGACCTGGCTGCTTCAGGGGACAAAACTGTTTTTAACTATAATCCATCCAAGAACGAAATCTCAGCTGACAAGCATCTCCGCTGGCTCCAAAACTCAAAATGGCAATTAGCTTCTTAAGAACGCCGAGATTTAAACTTCCACGTACATAGCAGAACGTCTAGGCATCTAACATGGCAATTATGCAAATTCACAAAAAGGCTTTCCATTCGATAGCCACATTCAAGCCTTCTGGCGCTACCGTTTGAAGTGTAAATATCCATCTCTGCTCTCTCTGTCTGAGTGATCTTCGTATGTCGCCTCTCCGTTCTGTGATTCTTATTTGCTCCAGTACTATACATCGTAATTCTGAAAACTTATGATTCCTTTCAAGAAAATGAGATACCAAAGGTTCATATGTTTTTTGGGCTTGTATACAATGTCGATGCTCTAAAAGATGAGTCTACAAAGGGCTAGACGTTTGACCGATGTAATATAATTTGCAGGGGCACATCAACAAATATATAACATTTTCAGACACACAGGTGGTTCGGGCTGTTAAAGGATATTTTTTACCAGTATGTACATCCAAAAATTGGTTAGAAATCCACATCACTGAGCATGTTAAGCAGGAGCTGCAGGGGCTATGATAACCCTGTCCTTTTGGTGTCCCCAGTTGTCGATTCCAGACTTCTGCTGCACACAACATATCTCTTAAATTATTGTTTCTTTGAAAGGAAAAAAGAATCCTTAAATCCCGAAAACAAGGGTACACTTTAAGCATTGGTGTATGTTTTTATTGCTTTCTTAGATTATTAGTATGAATATTGTATTTAGTTACAAATGTCAAAGCCTCCTCTGTTTTTCCATTATTTATAGGTCGTTAACAACCATTCTCGATGGTTATGAAAGGCTCTTTTTTTCGCCTTCTTAACTAAAGTTGCTGGATATCCCCTATCTATCAGTTTTTCTTGTAGTACTAAAAATTGGTGCTGATATTCTTCTGTAGATGAACAGATCTTTCTATAGCTTAAAAACTGAGCAAATGGAATATTTGATCTACAATGACTAGGGTGCATGCTAGTATAGTGTAATACTGTATTCCTATCAGTAGGGTTCACATATATTGAAGTTTGTAATATGCCCTTCTCATTCCTAACCCAAATTTCTAAAAAGGGGATACCTACGTAGCTGCTCTGAATATGAAATTTAATGGTACTATGACAACTATTTAATAGGTGTACAAATTGCTCCAATTGTTCTTCCATGCTCTTCCATACCATAAAGATGTCATCTATGTAGCGCCACCAACATAATGCCAACTGAAAAAGAGCTAAAGTGTAAATCCATTTTGTTTCAAACACTCCCATGAACAAGTTAGCAATTGTGGGTGAACAAGCCGCTCCCTTCGACACACCTGTCTTTTGACGACATCTAGATCCCTTTCTTGGTCCGTGACTCCTAACATGGAACCTTGCATGACGTAGCATTATCATTTAGCACACACTAATCGTTAGTCCATGCTGGATCTGTTAATGCGCCTTAGTAAAAGGACTTCTATATTTCATTTCAATATTACCCTAAATATTTCATATTTTCCACATCTGTAACAGTAACTCCAATATCATTTAATATTGGTTTCTGTACCTAGATCTTTTTTTTTCACATGCTTTGCTTGTTCTGAAGTGGTAGAAGAAATGCTGCTCATGTTATTAGTACTTAGGGCCCCTTTTACCAAACAGCAGTAGGGTTACCGCGGGCTTGGCATGCACCAATTCAGCCCTACCGCCGGTTTATCACGGAAGCCCGGCAGTAGTACCAACTCCCACCATGCAGCATTTCCATCGCCAAAAAATGATTTCCCATTGTTTAGCGCCAGCTCAGCACGCGAGTCCTTACCGCCTCCTAAATAGGAGCTGGTAAGAGTTCCCAGCAGAAATGGGCTCAAGATAAGTGTTGCACTTATTGGGGCAGCCATTGCCATTAAAAAAAAAAGTCCTTTTACTGGCGTGGTAAAAGGAGGCCTTGATGAGTACCAAATCCACACACCAACACCACCGCAGGAGTCCTTTTACCACCTCTTGGTAAAAGGATGCTTTAATTAATTGCAATCCATGACATATATATATTTTTTAAATCATTTCTGGGAATCCCTGGAACTTCTGGATCAAGAGAATCAGGTAAACATGTTTTTCCCATTTTCTTGTTTTCAAAGAATAGTGACAATATTGACAATAAAAAGAAAACAACTTTCAGAAAAAGTTCTTTCATTAAATATTACCCTAATCATCCCTATTCTTCACAGTAACCACAACTGGAGTAGAATCTTATCTCACAGCACTTTTAATTTCTGCAGCTGGGTCTTCTTTTCATATGTAATCTGAACCGGTAAACACAGCTCAAGTTATTATTACTTATTCAAAATGAATCACTGATGTGTATGTTTTTTGTACCTCATCTAGGAATTCCTGTATCAACAGTACCAGGTAAAACTATTTTTCTCCATCTTGGTTCTTAGTTAGGGGCCCTTTTACAAATGGGCGGTAAGCCCAATGCAGGCTTACCGCTCGCTAAAAAGGATGTACCAAGTACCACCAGGCTACCACAGCAACCCAGCAGTAGTTCCCACCCCCAGCGCACTGCCATATCCGGTGCTACAAAAATACTTCTATTTTTGTAGCACTGGTGTAGTATACCACGCAGTAATCACCAGGTTAGCGCAGGAGCCCTTACTGCCACCTCAATGGGTGGCGGTAAGGGCTCCCCCCAAAATGGCTGCGTGGCAAGTGTTTCACTTGTTGCACGGCCATTTTATGAAGAAAATAAAGACCTACTTTTACCCACTGCGGTAACAGGGGGCCTCAGTGCACGACAAAAACACACACTGACACCAGCACAGGCCCCTTTTTGCTGCAGCTTGGTAAAAAGGGCCCTTCATTTTTTTTGAAAATTACTTTTACTAAGGAGAGGTAGGCCTAACAAGGGCCTACCACATGCTAAACACACACTACTGTGGCACGCATTGAGGTATGCTCAGATTAATCTGACCTGCTACACTAAGAGGCCCTTTTACGAAATGGCAGTAAGCCCACCAAACAGAAACTACCGCCAGGCTAACGCAGGAGCCTGGCGGTAGTTCCCATCCCAAGCGCTCGCCATTTATGGTATTCGGGCAGCGGTGCGTGCTGCCTGGTGATCGCTAGGTTAAACACCCTCAATGGGTGGTGGTAACTGCTCCCACCTAAAATGACCATGCACTAAGTGTTTCACTTACATCATGGCCATTTCTTAAAAATAAAAAGACAGTCTTTTACCATCTGCGGTAAAAGGGGGTCTCAGCGCACATAAAAAATGCGCTGATGCTAGCGCATGCCCCCTTTTACGGCAGCTTAGAAAAAAGGCCCTTTAATGCTGATCAAGAAATTATTACTTAATCAAAAAGAATCACTGCTGGGCATCTTTTTTCTAAATCCTCTAGGATCCACTGGGATTCCAGCATCAACACTATTAGGTAAACATATTTTTCCCCAATTGAAAATTATTTCCAAATAATTATTTTAAATTATGCAGAAAGAACAACTAGTATCAAAAAATGTTCTTTAACTGTTTTGCACAGGATCAACAGCGGCAACCAAAGCTCAAATATCAGGTAATTTTAATTTCTGTGACTAGTTCTTTTTTATTTTAACGTGCTCTGCTTAATCTGAATTGACAGAAAAAAATGCAGCTTAACCTCTTCATACTTACTCAAAATCACTACCTGATGCATACCTTTTTTTTTCTAATCATATCTCTTATAGAAACTACTGGATCAACAGTACCAGGTAAACATATTTTTTCACTTGTTGCTTTTTGATGTAACCTTTGCCCCCTGTTTACTAAGCTGAGCTAACAGCTGCCACGTGGCAAAGTTGACACAGACCATTCAAAGTGAATGGGGCTTTGTTGGCATTAGTGCATGGCAGCCGCAAGCGCGGCTTAGTAAACATGAGGGTTTATTTGAAAATAATAATGAAATTAGGGACATGTTTGCTAAGGTTCGACAGTGTTTTTAGCATGGGCGACTTTACCATTTAGCGCGCACTAAAAACGCTAGTGCGCCCTTAGTAGCATCCTGTTTACTAAGCCATGCTGTAGGCACACTAGCCTTTTTAGCACGTGCTAAAAATTAGAGCGTGCTAACGCTACAGACACCCATACTCCTATAGCTGTATCTAAAGTTAGCACGCACTAAAACACTAGTGCACCTTAGTAAAGAGGGCCCTTGGTGTAAATGGTAAAGAACACACTTAAAAAAAGGTTCTTTCATTTAATATCAATCTCAATAATCTCTAATTTCCACAGGATCTACAACTGGAGCAGAAAGTCCAATATCAGATAATCTTAATTTCTGAACTGGGTCTTCTTTCAACATTCACATTTTTAAATGACCTGGTAGAATAAATGCTGCTCCAGTTATTATTACTTATTCAAAAAGAACCTCTGATGTATATCTTTTTTGTACCTCTTCCAGAAACCCCTGGAACTCCTGCATCAACAGTATCAGGTAAACATATTTTTTGATTTGTTGGTTTTTAATTTAGGTTTATTTACAAACAATAATGATATTAGTGTGAATGGAGAACTAAACACTTTCCAAAAAATTTCTTTGTATTAAATATTAACCTCAATAATCACTTTTTTCCACAGGATCTACACCTGTCCAATATCAGGTCATTTTAATTTCTGTAACTGGGACTCATCTTAACATACACATTTTACTATGAACATTTAGGGCCCTGTTTACAAAGGTGTTAGTGCACTAACTGTGTAGATGCCCATAATATTTCTATGGTCATCTTCACAGTGTCATAATAACCCTGGGTCCCATGCTCTTCCAAGTCGTTTATTGCTTGCGCAACACTCTCAGCCTTGTAGTTTACATGAGTTCAGGTGTGTGGAGGGGCATTTTCAAAAGAAATGTCTAAGTTGGAATTTGGACGTCTTTGTAAAATGTCCAAATTCGTAGGCGGGGAGAAGGTCATTTTCAAAAAAGATGGACGTCCATCTTTTGTGTTCGAAAGTACCATGATCATCCTAGGATCTGGACGTTTTGCAATTTGGACGTCTTTGATTTTCAGCCATTTTCGAACACAAGGATGTCCAAGTCTAAAACGTCCAAAGTCAAGACATTTGGACATGGGAGGAGCCAGCATTTGTAGTAGACTGGTCCTCTTGACATACTAGGACAGCAATCAGGCACCCTAGGGGCGCACTGCAATGGACTTCATATAATGCTCCCAGGTACACAGCTCCCTTAACTTGTGTGCTGAGCCCTCTAACCCCCCCCCCCCCAAATCCCACTACCCCCAACTGTACACCACTACCATAGTACCATAGTCCTTACAGGTGAAGAGGGGCACTTATATGTGGGTACAGAGGGTTCTGGTGGGTTTGGGAGGGCTCGCTGTTTCCTCCACGAGTGTAACAGGTAGGGGGTATGGGCCACATGTCTGAAGTGCACTGCACCTACTACTAAACTACTCCAGGGACCTGCATGCACTGTAATGGACCTCAGTATGACATCTGAGGCTGGCAAGTAATGTTGTTCATCACAAGTTTTGGAGTTAAGAGGGGATTAGTGACCCTGGGGAGTAAGGAGAGGTCATCCCCAATTCTTTCCAGTGGTCATCTTGTCATTTCAGGCACCTTTTTGTGCCTTATTCGTAATAAAAACAGGTCTAGCTGAAAACGTCCAAGTTTTAGTCCTGGACGTCTTTGCTTTGTTTCATTATGGCTCAAGGACGTCCAAGTCTTAGGAACACCCAAGTCCCGCCTCGAACACGCCTCCGACATGTCCCCTTGAGATTTGGCTATCCTTGCGACGGACTTCTGACAAAGATGTCCAAAATGTGGTTTCGATTATAAAGATTTGGCTGTCTCTGTGAGAAGGACGTCCAGATGCCGATTTATGTCACTTTTTGGATGTCCTTCTCTTTGGAAAATGTGCCTGAAAGTGATCCATCCGGGTTTTCTTCCTTTATTCCAACCAAGCAATTTTAACACCACTGTAACAAACAAAAGGAAAACAGCAAACTGATAGTGTCCAAACCCAAACGACTCCTAAAATTCTTTGTCCCCTTTTCTCGCTCACCAGGTGTATCTAATCCCACTTCAAAGGTGCTCAACAAGCTTCTTTCTACGGTATGCCCCCTTCCCGATTGAGGGCTGGTAGCTTCCTGCTCCAATAAACTTCTTTATGTGGCTTCTCACATCTGCCTTTTGCAGTACCTGGATTCCTTTAGCAGGCTTTCTATTCCAGTTCACTGCCATCTGCTTCACAGCCAGTTAGGGTTACCTTTCTCCCTACACTCCATAACCTCCGGACTGGAGAGCACAACTCCTTCCTCTTCCCACATGCTTTCTTTTCTCTCTGCCCTTCTGGCTCAAGCATGCCTATTTTCAGCAGGAAATGGCTCCTCCCCCCACCCCAGCTTCCCCTCTTGATGAGGCATGTCTTGCTTTATCCACCCAGGGGAGCTGGACTTTCTCATTGAGGCTCTCCCTGGCTGCCACACAAGGTAACTCCACCTCTAGTGTAGGAGGAACAATACTAATCCTTTCTTCCCTTGTCTTTCCCTCTAGTTGGTCTCAGGCCAGAAGATTTATCCCTAAGTGTTGTTTTGCTGGGAATCCACCCCACCATTTCGAAGGGGAGCCCTTACCGCCACCCACTGGGATGGCAGTAAGGACCCCTGCACTAAATCGGCGATAACCAGGCAGCGCAGGGCACTGGCCGACTACCGCCAGGTACACACAGGTGCTACAAAAATAAATATATTTATTTTTGTAGCACTGGATATAACAGCGCATTGGGGGTGGGTAGTACCGCCGGGCTGCTCTGGTAGCCCGGCAGTACTTCCTGTTCAGCGAGTGATAAGCCCGTGTTATGTGGCCCTGAATGAATAACCCATTTTGATTAAAGAAGTCAACGAGTTTAATGGAAGCCAACTTTTCAAAACTTTTGGAATAAATACTTAATTAAAACATTTCTGGAATAATTAGGATCCAGGACCATCAACAACAGATAATATTAAAAAGCCTCTTTGAAAAAAAAAATATATATATATATATAATCTTTTCTGTTTGCTATGAATGTAGCTGGGGTAAAAATTATGAAGCATTTGATAGCTCTGATAGCTCTTTCTTGACTGGATTATATTCTTGAATGATTTTATTATTTAATATTCATTCTATAAACATTATGTAACTCTTCATATTTGCTTCGGGAAAGTCTAATCTTTTCAGACAGAAGGGATCTGTTTGGAATGTCCTCTGATAAAAAACCCCTCTGGTTCTTTTAGGAGGAAGTACAACTGTTGGACCTACAACAACAGCTACTATGATAAAGATATGATTCTTGCTAAACAACATTATTCTTAATAATGGGGTTGTACAGGTTGAACCATCACTTTCTCTAGCTGGCCCAAACTGTTTTTAACTTGGGCCCTGGCATACTGCATATAATTGAAAAACCAGGTTTGAATGGAGGGGGTCTTTTCCAACATAGTCAAATTAAAATGTCTCAAGATAACATGCATGGGGTCAAGGGAAACAACCACTTTCTGAGTAACAATCTGTGATTGGGCAGTCAAGAAGCCAGGGGTATCTTGTAGGATGACTCCCGACATGGGACCAGGTTCAATCATCTTGGACATGGATCCCATCAGCAGAGTGATCAGGAACACAGTCATCAAAGTTCTTTCCTGCATCTACAAAAACAAAGAAAACAGACTATGCATGGGATAAGCATAAAGGAATCCTGTGCCGAAGGAATGGATCCTCAGGAGCTTAGTCAAGATCGGGAGGCGGGGCTGGTGGTTGGGAGGCGGGGATAGTGCTGGGCAGACTTATACGGTCTGTGCCAGAGCCGGTGGTTGGGAGGCGGGGCAGACTTATACGGTCTGTGCCCTGAAAAGCACAGGTACAAATCAAAGTAGGGTACACACAAAAAGTAGCAAATATGAGTTATCTTGTTGGGCAGACTGGATGGACCGTACAGGTCTTTTTCTGCCATCATCTACTATGTTACTATCCTGCTTATAATCGAACGAGAAAAACGCTCAAGTTCCGACCTAAATCGGGAGATGGACGTTTATCTTACAAAAACAAATAACGCGGTATAATCGAAAGCCGAACTTGGACGTTTTCAACTGCACTCCATCGCAGAAGCTTACAAAGTTGACGGGGGCGTGTCGGAGGCGTGGCGAAGGTGGAACTGGGGCGTGGTTATCGGCCGAGGAGAGATGGGCGCCTTTCGCCGACAATGGAAAAAAAGTATGCGTTTGTAGCTAGAATTTAGGGCACTTTTCCTGGACCCTGTTTTTTCACGAATAAGGCCACAAAAAGTGCCCTAAATGACCAGATTACCACCAGAGGAAATCAGGGATGACCTCCCCTGACTCCCCCAGTGGTCACTAACCCCCTCCCACCGCAAAAAATGATGTTTCACAACTTTTTATTTTCATCCTCAAATGTCATACCCACCTCCCTGGCAGCAGTATGCAGGTCCCTGGAGCGGTTGTTAGAGGGTGCAGTGGACTTCAGGCAGGTAGACCCAGGCCCATCCCCCCCCCTACCTGTTACAATTGTGCTGCTTAATGCTTATTCGTCCAACCCCCCCAAACCCACTGTACCCACATGTAGGTGCCCCCCTTCACACCTTAGGGCTATAGTAATGGTGTAGACTTGAGGGCAGTGGGTTTTGAGGGGGATTTGGGGGGCTCAACACACAAGGGAAGGGTGCTATGCACCTGGGAGCTCTTTTACATTTTTTTTTTTTTTTTGTAAAAGTGCCCCCTAGGGTGCCCGGTTGGTGTCCTGGCATGTGAGGGGGACCAGTGCACTACGACTCCTGGCCCCTCCCACGAACAAATGCCTTGGATTTATTCGTTTTTGAGCTGGGCGCTTTCGTTTTCCATTATCGCTGAAAAACAAAAACGCCCAGCTCACAAATTGTCGAATAAAACATGGACGTCTATTTTTTTCAAAAATACGGTTCGGACCCGTTCTCGGAGATAAACGCCCATGGAGATGGACGTTTTCGTTCGATTATGCCCCTCTATGTTACAGTTCATATCAACAATGCACACATCCGGGACAAAATGTCTGGGATGACGTGGAGGGGCATAATCGAACGTGAATGCCCATCTCCATGGGCGATTAGTTCCAAAAACGGGTACGTGAAGGGGCAAACCAGACCATATTTTCGAAAAAAATGGGCGTCCATCTTTCGGTTCAAAAATACGGTTTGTACGGACCAAATGTGCCATGGATTTAGTCGTTTGTGAGCTGGGCGTTTGTTTTTTTTTAGTGATAATGGAAACTAAAAACGCCCAGCTCACAAACGTCCTAATCCAAGCCATTTGGTTGTGGGAGGGGCCAGGATTCGTAGTACACTGGCCCCCCTGACATGCCAGGACACCAACTGGGCACCCTAGAGGTCAGTGCGGTGGACTTCAGAAACTGCTCCCACATGCATAGCTCCCTTACCACGGGTGCAGAGCCCCCAACCCCCCTCCCCCCAAACCCACTACCCATAAATGTACAACACTACCATAGCTCTTAGGGGTGAAGGGGGCACCTACATGTGAGTACAGTGGGTTTTGGAGGACTCCCATTTACCAGCACAAGTGTTACAGGTGGGAGGGGGATGGGCCTGGGTCCGCCTGCCTGAAGTGCACTGCGGTACCCACTAAAAGTGCTCCAGGGACCTGCATATACGCAGGCCTCTAGGACTTGTTGCTGCTGTATAACCTTGGCACACCAGTTGACACCTGGACTAATCTCTCCGAAAACGTCCTTTATTGAAATAAGCACATTTACTCACAGTTAACTGCAGATCAGAGGTTGTGCCCCACTGGCAACAAGTCTCCCTGGTACTGAGATTAGCAGTAGGTCAGAATGCTGTACAATGCCCTCTTTCAGCAACATTCAAGGTAAGAACTGTAACGTGGCTAACACATGAAAGGGATCTAAAACTGGCTTACAAAAATGGCCACTACCTCATGGACTACTGGAAACAAAACAGGGCACACTCTGACCCAGTAGGCAGGGGGAAAAGCACCATGGGAGTAGAGCCTACCATCTACCAACATCGTGAACATTTAACACAAGCTAGTGGAATCACGGTGCCTAATACCCTATACCCACCACAATGCATTGCTGATGTGACTCTGCAGTGCACATAACAGAAAAGGTGTCACACTCACCCGAGAGCCACATCAGAACCAGGGAAAGGCTGTCACAGGATACAATACATTCTGCTGTCATGGAGGTGGGTACGGCATTTGAGGCTGGCATAGAGGCTGGCATAAAAGGTTTTTCAAGTGGATTCTTTTTGGTGGGAGGGGGTTAGTGACCACTGGGGGAGTCCGGGGAGGTCATCCCTGATTCCCTCCGGTGGTCATCTGGGCAGTTGGGCCACTTTTTGTGGACTTGGTCGTGAAAAAACAGGGTCCAAAAAAAGTGACCCAAATTTGCGCTAAAAACGCCTTTCTTTTTTCGATTATTGGCCGAGGACGCCCATCTGTCCTCGGCCGATAACCACGCCCCAGTCCCGCCTTCACCATGCCTCCAACACGCCCCCGTCAACTTTGGTCGTTTCCGCGACAGATTGCAGTTGAAGCCGCCCAAAATCGGCTTTCGATTATACCGATTTGGGCACCCAAGGGAGAAAGACGCCTATTTCCCGATTTGGTTTGAAATATGGGCGTCTCTCTCTTTCAAAAATAAGCTGGATAGTCTCAACTGATTGATGTGGACCCATTTAAGGTTATCTTCACCTTGAGAATTTTTCTTGAGGCGAATTTGGTAAGCCACAGGTGAAGCTTTTTCCACAATAGGGAAAGGACCATGCCAACTGGGCAGAAATTTCTTTTCTTTTACCTTGTTTCTGGCAAAGTTGAAATAGAATACCTTGTTGCCAATTTGGTACTCTTTGGAGGTAGACCCTTGATCATGGTAGGCTTTCCTACCTCTAGCACTACTTTCCAAGTTCTTTTGGGCAAAGGCAAAGGCACTTTGCAAATGTTGACGCAAATGGTTGACATACTCATGAGAGGAAGTAGCACTGGACAAGTTCACATCATTAGTCCTGTAAAGCAAATGAATTAGTAACTGATACCAAACTGATGGCAAGCACACAACCTTTTAAGGAAATCATTAACAACACATCCCTTGCAGAACTGGAGAAGTGTTTAAAAGAAGCCCCATTCAAACCTCCTACAGTTGAAAGTACAGAAAGGTTTCCAAGTTACGACACGGCTTCTGAACAGCTTCATGAAGCGGGCTACAATGCATACATCACAGGACTCTGCTTCATCTCCATGGCAAATGTCTTAGGTTCCTTCCTCAACCCTCCCAAGCTCAATGTCTCTGCTCGATCAAAACTCAATGAACCTTTTCATAACAAGTTATTTCTTATAAGGGTTATGGACATACCATATCTCAATCTACAAGGGCCAGACTTCAACCAAAACGAGATCATGTCCTTCATGTTACCTTTCCAAGAGAATGGAAGACAGGTGATCTGTATCAGCTTTTCAGTGCATTTGATAACATTCAACTTTCCTGGATTGATGATCCATCAGCGTTTGTGTCACTTAGCCAGCCTGAACAAGTTCAAATAGCCGTCAACACCAGCAAGTATGTGGAAAGCTATCGGATTCAAACCTACGTAGAGTATGTGGAGAAGACGTATGAGCAGAAACAGCCAAAGAGAAAATGGTCTGGAAAGAAATAGAGAGGAAGGGAGTCTCAGCAACTGGAATTTCCCTCAGCCTGGCCTCTCTCGGAAAAGCCAACTACAGAACTGCCACATACTACCTACAGTCCATCCTAACATGTCCATGGACCTTTTTAGTCTCTAACTACCTTTCCCTTTTTCTTCTTCCCAGTTCCTTCTATCCTATTTTATGTAATCGCTGCCTGCTGTTTCAGTTCTAAGCCTCCAGTCCGGCTTTCCTGTCCTACCTGTTGTTTAATACCTCAGTCACCACATATGCACCCGTAAACACCTCAGTCACTACTCATGGCCCCCTTACACATTCTCTTCCTTGCCCTGTCCCTCCCTAATCTTTTCCCCCCTCCCACCGCTGTATACCGCTCAAATTCACTGCCCATCCAAGTCATCTCCCATCCTGTTCACTACTGCAATACCCTACCCACCCCTGTCCCCCACCACCTCACCTTCCTTACAGTCCTCCTCCTCCTTCCTAGCTCTCAACCTTCAACACCTCCTTCCTGCCATGAACCCTTCCCCATTCCTCCTAAACGCACCCCGTCTTCGTCGCCCTACCTCCCCCACCCTCTTCCGCACTCTCTTGCTCCTTCTCCTGCTATCTGGGGAGACATCAATCCCAACCAGGTCCCTCACACCTGTCCTCGTCTCATCCATGCAAACGTTTCCGCGATGTCTCCAATCTCATCTCTATTCCCCTCCTCCCCCCCTCCTCCCTTCCCTTCTCGTGTGCCCTGTGGAATGCCCGCTCGGTCTGCAACAAACTTTCCTTCACCCATGATCTCTTCATCTCCCGCTCCCTTCAACTGCTCGCTCTAACTGAAACCTGGCTCACCCCTGACGACTCTACCTTAGTCGCGGCCCTATGCCATGGAGGTTATCTTTTCTCCCATTCTCCCCGCCCAGTTGGCCACGGTGGCGGCGTCGGGCTACTATTTTCGCCCTCCTGCAGTTTTCAACCTCTCCTCCTACCGCAGTCTCACTGCTTCTCATCCTTTGAAGTTCACTCCATCTCAGAGTTGCAGTCATTTACCGCCCCCCTGATAAGTCCCTCTCTTCCTTCCTTACTGACTTCGATGCCTGGCTCTCCGTCTTTCTTGAGCCCTCATCCCCATCCCTCATTCTTGGCAACTTTAACGTACACACTGATAACCCATCCGATTCATACGCTTCTCAGTTCCTCACTCTAACCTCCTCCTTCAACCTCCAACTGAGCTCCACCACCCCTACTCACCAATCTGGCCACTGTCTTGACCTTGTCCTCTCCTCTACTTGCTCACCCTCCAATTTCTGCGCCTCAGTTCTTCCTCTTTCTGATCATCACCTGCTCACCTTCACACTTCATCACCCTCCCCCTCAGTCCCGCCCAACACTAACCACTACTTCCAGGAATCTCCAGGCTGTCGACCCTCCCACCTTATCCTCTAGTATCTCTGATCTCCTCTCTTCCATCATGTCCTCCGAGTCTGTCGACAAAGCTGTCTCCACTTACAATGCTGCTCTCTCCTCTGCTTTGGACACCCTTGCACCGTCCATCTCCCGTCCCACAAGGCGTACTAATCCCCAGCCCTGGCTGACCCCTTGTACCCGATACCTTCGCTCCTGCGCCCGATCGGCTGAACGCCTCTGGAGGAAATCTCGCACCCATACTGATATTATTCACTACAAATTCATGCTATCCTCCTTCCAGTCCTCCCTATTCCTTGCCAAACAGGACTATTACACCCAATTGAGTAATTCCCTCAGCTCTAACCCTCGTCGTCTCTTCGCCACCCTTAACTCCCTCCTCAAAGTGCCCTCCGCTCCCCCCCCCCCACTCTCTCCTTAATCACTGGCTGACTTCTTCTGCGACAAGGTGCAAAAGATCAACCTTGAATTCACCACCAAACCATCTCCTCCTCTTCACCCTATAACCCACTCCCTCAACCAACCAACCAACCAACCAACCCAGGCCTCCTTCTCCTCTTTTCCTGATATCACCGAAGAGGAAACCGCCTATCTTCTCTCCTCCTCAAAATGCACCACCTGTTCCTCAGACCCCATCCCCACAAACTTACTTAACACCATCTCTCCTACTGTCACCCCCCCATCTGTCATATCCTCAACTTCTCTCTCTCCACTGCAACTGTCCCTGACACCTTTAAGCATGCTGTAGTCACACCACTCCTCAAAAAACCACCACTTGACTCTACCTGTCCCTCCAACTACCGCCCCATTTCCCTCCTACCCTTCCTGTCCAAGATACTTGAATGCGCCGTTCACAGCCGTTAACTTGATTTTCTCTCCTCCCATGCCATCCTTGATCCTCTTCAATCCAGCTTTCGCCCCCTACACTCGACAGAAACGGCACTATCTAAAGTCTGCAATGACCTGTTCCTTGCCAAATCCAAAGGTCATTACTCCAGCCTCATCCTCCTCGACCTATCCGCCGCTTTTGACACTGTCAATCACAATTTACTTCTTGCCACACTGTCCTCATTTGGGTTCCAGGGCTCTGTCCTCTCCTGGTTCTCCTCTTATCTCTCCCACTGTACCTTCAGAGTACATTCTCATGGTTCTTCCTCCACCCCCATCCCGCTCTCTGTTGGAGTTCCTCAGGGATCTGTCCTTGGACCCCTTCTTTTTTCAATCTACACCACTTCCCTGGGCTCGCTGATCTCATCTCATGGTTTCCAAGATCATCTTTATGCTGATGATACCCAGCTTTATCTCTCCACATCAAACATCACTGCGGAAACCCAGGCCAAAGTATCGGCCTGCTTATCCGACATTGCTGCCTGGATTTCCAACCACCACTTGAAACTGAACATGGCCAAGACCGAGCTTATTGTCTTCCCTCCCAAACCCACTTCTCCTCTCCCTCCACTCTCTATCTCAGTTGATAACACCCTCATCGTCCCCGTCTCATCTGCCCGCAACCTCGGAGTCATCTTTGACTCCTCCCTCTCCTTCTCTGCGCATATCCAGCAGATAGCCAAGACCTGTCGCTTCTTCCTCTATAACATTAGCAAAATTCGCCCTTTCCTCTCTGAGCACACCACCTGAACTCTCATCCACTCTCTCATTACCTCTCGCCTTGACTACTGCAACCTACTCCTCACTGGCCTCCCACTTTGCCATCTATCCCCCCTTCAGTCCGTTCAGAACTCTGCTGCACGTCTTATCTTCCGCCTGGACAAGGTACCTCATGAAAGGCTACAGAGGAAATTGGAGGGTCATGGGATAGGAGGAAATGTCCTATTGTGGATTAAAAACTGGTTGAAGGATAGGAAACAGAGAGTGGGGTTAAACGGGCAGTATTCACAATGGAGAAGGGTAGTTAGTGGGGTTCCTCAGGGGTCTGTGCTAGGACTGCTGCTTTTTAATATATTTATAAATGATTTAGAGATGGGAGTAACTAGCGAGGTAATTAAATTTGCTGATGACACAAAGTTATTCAAAGTTGTTAAATCGCGACAGGATTGTGAAAAATTACAAGAGGACCTTACGAGACTGGGAGACTGGGCGGCTAAATGGCAGATGACATTTAATGTGAGCAAGTGCAAGGTGATGCATGTGGGAAAAAAGAACCCGAATTATAGCTACGTAATGCAAGGTTCCACGTTAGGAGTTATGGACCAAGAAAGGGATCTGGGTGTCGTCGATAATACACTGAAACCTTCTGCTCAGTGTGCTGCTGCGGCTAGGAAAGCGAATAGAATGTTGGGTATTATTAGGAAAGGTATGGAAAACAGGTGTGAGGATGTTATAATGCCATTGTATCACTCCATGGTGCGACCGCACCTTGAGTATTGTGTTCAATTCTGGTCGCTGCATCTCAAGAAAGATATAGTAGAATTGGAAAAGGTGCAGAAAAGGGCGACTAAAATGATAGCGGGGATGGGACGACTTCCCTATGAAGAAAGATTAAGGAGGCTAGGGCTATTCAGCTTGGAGAAGAGACGGCTGAGGGGAGACATGATAGAGGTATATAAAATAATGAGTGGAGTGGAACAGGTGGATGTGAAGCGTCTGTTCACACTTTCCAAAAATACTAGGACTAGGGGGCATGCGATGAAACTACAGTGTAGTAAATTTAAAACAAATCGGAGAAAAGGTTTCTTCACCCAATGTGTAATTAAACTCTGGAATTCGTTGCCGGAGAAAGTGGTGAAGGCGGTTAGCTTAGCAGAGTTTAAAAAGGGGTTGGAGGGTTTCCTAAAGGACAAGTCCATAAACCGCTACTAAATGGACTTGGGAAAAATCCACGATTCCAGGAATAACATGTATAGAATGTTTGTATGTTTGGGAAGCTTGCCAGGTGCCCTTGGCCTGGATTGGCCGCTGTCGTGGACAGGATGCTGGGCTCGATGGACCCTTGGTCTTTTCCCAGTATGGCATTACTTATGTAGTTATGGACTGATACACTCATATCACCCCTCTCCTCAAGTCACTTCACTGGCTTCCGATCAGGTACCGCATACAGTTCAAGCTTCTCCTATTAACCTACAAATGCACTCTATCTGCAGCCCCTCCTTACCTCTCTACCCTCATCTCCCCTTACGTTCCTACCCGTAACCTCCGCTCTCAAGACAAATCCCTACTTTCAGTACCCTTCTCCACCACCGCCAACTCCAGGCTCCGCCCTTTCTGCCTCGCCTTATCCCATGCCTGGAATAAACTCCCTGAGCCCAAACACCAGGCCCCCTCCCTGCCCATCTTCAAATCCTTGCTCAAAGCCCACCTCTTCAATGTTGCCTTTGACAACTAACCACCGTTCCTCTATTCAGGAAATCTAGACTGCCCCAACTTGACATTTTGCCTGTTAGATTGTAAGCTCCTTTGAGCAGGGACTGTCCTTTTTGTTAAACTGTACAGCGCTGCGTAACCCTAGTAGCGCTCTAGAAATGTTAAGTAGTAGTAGTAGTAATTATAATTGTATATCCACTGGTCTGGCGATCGCCTTATCAGTACATTGTAAGCTACTTTGAGTCCGATGCATGTGGAAAAAAGTGGGGTATAAATGTGCATAAATAATAAATAAATAAACATAATTTCCCTACCTGTCATCATCTCAAAAGGTGACACTCCTGTAGACCGATGGGGTGTGGCACGAATAGCCATGAGGACCAATGGTAACTTCATGTCCCAATCCTTACCTGAAGATGACACAAACTTCTTCAGAATGGTGATGATGGTACAATTGGCTCTTTCCACGTCCCGAGGACTGAGGTCAGTAGGCAATGTGCAATTTACTCTTCATGCCGAGCATCTTCCACATATGTTGGATTTCTTCTGCAGTAAACTGAGATCCTTGGTCTGAATCCACTTGCATCGGCAAACCCCACCGGCTGAACACATGATTCAGTAGTATGGTAGCCGTAGTTTCAGCGGTGCAATTGGGTGCAGGTATGCACTCCACCCACTTGGTGAACAGGCAGTAAGCATATACTTGTTGCCATGGGTGGATCGAACCACAGGTCCAATCCAATCAATCTGGATATCTGACCAGGGCATAGCAATACCCTTCTTCCTGAGTGGTGCTCGATGGGATGGAGAAGATGGCTGGAAATGACAACAGGTCAGACAATCTCGAGTATACAGCTGCACATCCTGACACATGTGGGGCCAATAAGCCACTTGCTTCAAGGTCTCATAGGTGATGACTTCACCTCGATGTCCTGCACATGGTTCATCATGAGCATGTTGCAATATGATGCCACGATATGCCTGAGGCACAACCCATTGCTCAATGCCATGCTTACTTGTCTGAATAAGCAGGTCCTGGCGACTCTTGAACTTCTCTCGGGATGTATAGAGTATCCTGAGTTCTTCAGCTTGACACTCCTCTTCTGTCAATGGATGTTCTTGCGGATTCTGGATGTACTCATAAAATCATCCCACAACTGGATCTGCTTTCTGAGCCGTGACAAGATCAAATGAGGGGGTGTCACTACACCACTGGAACACTGGAGTCTCACTCAGCTGTTTCGTATGTTGTCGAGTGACAGCATGAACGGCCAGTGTCTCAGACTCTGAGAACTGCCATAATTCTCCTGTAAGCGCACCTTCCTTGGCGAGTTGATCTGCTAGGTCATTCCCTATCTTGTCAGGACTATCAACTTTTGCATGACCTTTGACCTTCTTCCAATAGATGGTCATGTCATGGTTCCGCACCAGTTGATCTAAGGCCAGAATCAAATTTCCATGATGTACCAGTTTTCCTCTAGAGTTTAACATGCTGTTCTGCTTCCAGTTGGGCAGATGAGAGACAAAGTTCTGGCTCACATAATCTGAATCTGTACAGATGGTTAATTCTCGAATTCCTTTCTGAACTGCAGACTGTACCGCCACCAAAGCTGCAACAATCTCAGCATACTGGTTTGTCTGAGAACCCAAGCTGCGCTTCAAATTCTCTTCAGGAAAGGTTGGATTCCATACCACTCCCACACCTGCAACCAACTCATGGTCTGTGTCACGGTGGAAGGCACAACCATCCACATAGACCTTAGGCATTGTAGCACAAACCTTCTCATCATACAGATGGTGTCGATGGGGTTCTTTTTCTTGCGGTGGAACATCTGTTTCAGGAATACCTGCAAGGGAATCCTGTCCTGCACATATCTTGGGTGACTACATTACGATATTTCTGAGCATACCTTACCTCTAAAAGCCATCTTTGAAGAGCCAATGTCCAGGAGACTATCCTGCTGTTGGACACTCGACCGGATTTGATTCGGTCACTACCCAGAAAACTGATGGGTTGGTGACAAGTCTCCACGATTAGCTTCTCGCCTTGAATATAACTCGAGAAATGTTGCAGAGCCCACACAGTGGACAAAAGTGCTTTCTCACAGTCAGAATACTTCTTTTCCACATTGGATAGGCCTTCATAGGAGCCAACTTTTCGAAATGATTGGGGGTGCTGAATTTTTCTTTTCTTTTTTTTTTTACAGGTGGTGCATTCCCCTGCCCCTCCTCCTCCCCTGTCCCCTCCCTCCCCTGTCCCTCCCTCCGAGTTCCAGGCCTCCGAGTTCCAGCCCTCCCTCACTCTCCCAGTTCCAGGCCAGGCCCCCTCCCCTCCCCCTCTCCTCCCCCTCCGAGTTCTAGGCCTCCCTCCCTGACTCTGAGTTCCAGGCCCCCCCTCTCACCCTCCCAGTTCCAGGCCTCCCTCCCCCTCCCACCCAATTCCAGGCCCCCCTTCTCACCCTCCCAGTTCCAGACCCCCCCTCACCCTCCCTCCCAGTTCCAGGGTGGCCCCCCATCTCCCTCCCTCCTTCCGAATTTAAAAGTCACTCATCTTACCTCCTCGTTGGAGGAGTTACATCTGCAGCAGCAGCAGCCCAGGAAAAAGCATGCAGGCAGGAGACTCAGAGCTGTTCCGTCTGCTCTCAGCTCTGGTCCTGCCCTTGCATAAACAGGAAATGAGGGCGGGACCAGAGCTCAGAGAGACCAAACGAAACAGCTCTGAGTCTCCTGCCTGCACGCTTTTTCCTGGGCTGCTGCTGCAGATGTAACTCCTCCGACGAGGAGGAAAGATGAGTGACTTTTAAATTTCGGAGGGAGGGGGGACGCCCTGCAGGGAACTTCCGGTGGGTGACTATTGGGGTGCTCGAGCACCCACAGCACCCATGGAGTTGGCGCCTATGTAGGCCTTTACTGGCATAGGCCATGACCTTCTTATCAGAATCATATTTCTGATATAAGACAGCGCTCATGGAATGCTTGGAGTATCCCAGGTCAACATAGAACTCACGACCCCCCTCAGGATACGCGAGGCATGGAAAGTGGCTAAGCTGATCCTTCAGCTTCTGCATAGCAGATTTCTGCTCTGGACCCCCAAGCCCAGGGCGCATCTTTCTTCAATAACTTGACCAAGGGTCGGGTGGTCTCCGAAACTCATCTATGAACTTTCAGGAGTAATTGCATATTCCCAAAAAGGAACAAAGTTCTGTGAGATTGGTAGGTTGTTTCAGCTGTTGTAAGGCCTGCATCCGCTTCTTCTGAGGTCGCAGACCATCAGCAGAAATTTCATACCCTAGGTAGTTCAGCGATTTCCTGTACCATTGTCCTTTGGCCAGTGTTAGATTAGATCCAGCATTTGTCAACTGTAAGAAAACATGCTCAATCTCTGCCAAATGTTCTTGAAAAGTAGGGCTTTTGATCAGAATGTCATCCACATAGACCACAGTTCCTCGAGCTTCAGCATCTGGAAGTGCTTTGTGTAGGAAGATGTTGAGTTCAGCAGGGGAATTGAGAAAACCAAAGGGTGTTCTGTTCCACGTATACTGTATCTTCCCAAATGTAAAAGGCAATTTATACTGATCATGAGGATGGACAGGAACTGTCCAAAACCCTGATGCCAAGTCTAAGCTTGTGAAATACTTAGCCCCTTTGATGGTAGCAAGATTCTGATCCAAAGGAGCCATAGGCCACCGGGACAAAGATACTTGCTTATTCAGCTGATGGTAATCCAGGGCGATTCTCCAACTGTTGTTCTTTTTCAAAATGGGCCACAGAGGGGAGTTGTATGTGTTGTTGCATTGCCTAATGATGCCCCTGGCCTCCAAAGTGTTGAGAATCTCTTGCACGGATTCGTAGGAAGCCAATGGAATCTTATACTGGCGCACAAAGACAGGCTTGTTATTTGGTTCCGTAGGTACTCTGGTGACATGCAGGTCTGTAAGCCCACAACCATATGAGTCCACAGCAAAAAGGTCCTTGTATTTGTACAGCAACTCTGTCAACTCTGTATCAGTAGTACAAGCATCAGCCTGTTCCACTTGATCTTTCACCATAGCATCAAACTCTGAGAAAGGCTGGTTGGATGGAATTTCCACTTGCTCTTCAATTTCCTCCTGCAGAGATGAAGTTTCAACAGAATTCACCACTCTAGACTTCTGGGGTAAAGCCATCCTCCTAGACAAAATCAAACAGTCGTCTTCCAACTGTACTTGTGAACACGTTGCATCATTTGGCCAAACAAACTCCAGAGAGATGAGGCCTCTGGGAAAGGTAGACATTCAGGTGTATCCCCCCCCCCCCCCCCCCCCCCGCAGGTGTTCCAAGAGGAAGGCAGCCTGCCAATAATAGGCAAACTTACCTCGACATCAGGAAAAGACTCTCCCACCAGAAATCCAAAAGGGTCTGCTGCAGACACAACCACTTCATCTGACTGCGGATTGGTGTCAGCTATCCGTTCCCTCTGGACTTGGATTACTTCACCATGCTGCTTCCCCCCCTCGGGAGTAGCATCCCACTGGAGCTCCAAAATGTGAGGGTCCGCTGAATGCTGGAAATTAATTCGAATAGAGGCGTCCATAAGCTCCACGGAGCTGGAACCACTGACTCTGCTCGTGCTTTGTTCTCCCATAAGGAATGGGCTGGGTGACTTGGGACCAGATAACTTCTTGGACATAATCCAAAATAGGCTCACTCTCTTCAAAAAATCATTTCCAATCAAAAATTCTTCACCAACGCTGGTAGTAATGATGGCAGGGTGTTTGACAGTCATCCGACTGAGCTGCAAGGAAAGCCAAACCTGTCCCACAGTACCAATGCTCTGATTGCCATAGGCCACCAGTGACAAGTCGCATGGAGTGACGCGCAGCGCATCCCTACCTCCCCCTAGAAATGCCTCGTTTCTTAAACAGGCCCTGGGTAATCAACGTCACCTCTGAGGCTGTATCCAGTAGATCCTGACAGGAAAACTTCCATTGAATCAACAGATCTGTAACCTTTCGGAATAAGTTTACCTAGAAAATACCTGTTTTCCTTTATTGAGTCCTGTAAAAGAGGCCCTTCCAGGTTCAACAGCTGGGAAATTAGACTAATAATCCTTTTTTTCTGCAGTATCTACACTTGGACCAGAAAGTACAATATCAGGTCATTTTAATTTCTGTAACTGTGTCTTCTTTTATCAAGCTCACTTTAATCTGGACTGGTAGAATAAGGGGTCTTTTTACAAAACTGCAGCAAAAGGGGATCATTGCTGGCATCAGCAAATTTTTTTGATGCGCTGAGGCCCCCTTTTCCCGCAGCACGTAAAAGGTTGATTAATAAAAAAAGAAATGTCCATGCTTCAAGTGCACCACTTGCCGATAAGCCATTTCAGGACATTGCTTTTACCAACATCTATTGAGGTGGTGGTAAGGGATCTCTTGTGCTAACCCTGCGGGGAAACCCCAGATCTACAAATATACAGATATTTGTTCATATTTTAGTGTAGATTCTTCTTTTAAGAGACTCGGATAGTTCTTCATATTTGGTTTACAAAATGAAAGGTGAACTTTTGTAGAGATAAAAGAGATTTTGAATAAATACCTAATTCAAATATTTCTGGTATTCTTAGAATCAAGTACCACTGCAGGAACTTCAACAACAGGTAATATTAAAAATCCTCTTTGCAAAAAGATATATAATCTTTTCTGTTTGCTCTGAATGTAGCCAGTGGACAAATTATAAGGCATCTGATAGCTCTTTTTTTGACTGGTTTCTATTCTTAAATGGAGGCGGTGTTGGGCTACTACTTTTGCCCTCTTGTAGATTTCAACCTCTCCTCCCACCTCAATCCCACTGCTTTTCTTCCTTTGAAGTCCATTCCATCTGCTTATTCGCTCCTCTGCTTCTCCGAGTAGCAGTCATTTATCGACCCCCTGATAAATCCCTTTCTTCCTTTCTCATCGACTTTGATGCCTGGCTTTCCTTCTTTGTTGCACCCTCATCTCCTTCTCTCATTCTAGGGGATTTTAACATTCATGCTAATGATCCCTCTGACTCTCATACTTCTCAGTTTCTTGCTTTAACATCTTCCTTCAATCTCCAACTGTGCTCCACTGCCCCAACTCACCAGAATGGTCACTGTCTCGAACTTATCCTCTCCTCAAACTGCTCACTCTCCCATTTCTGCGCCTCAACTCTTCCCCTCTCCGACCATCATCTGATAACTTTCACAATTAAACACCCTCCTCCCCAGGCACGTCCAATCCTAAGCAACACATTTAGGAATCTTCAGGCTATCGACCCTATCCTCCAACGTCTCAAATCTCTTCTCTACCACTATGGTATCCGTCAATGAGGCTGTCTCTGCCTATAACACTATTCTCTCCTTTGCACTGGACACTCTCGCTCCTTCCATGCCCCGTCCTATAAAATGTACCAAACCCCAGCCTTGACTGACCTCTACAATCTGCTACTTACGTTCCTGTGCCCGCTCTGCTGAATGCCTCTGGCTAAAATCTCATGCCCATGCTGAATTCATACATTTCAAATTGTTGCTGACCTCCTTCCAGTCTGCTCTTTTCCTCACCAAACAGGACTATTACATCCAGTTGACAAATTCTCTTGGCCCAAACCCTCGACGCCTCTTTGCCACTCTCAACTTTCTCTTAAAAGTGCCTTCTCCTCCAACACCCCCCTCACTTTCTCCCGAGACTCTAGCTGAGTACTTCCACAATAAGGTCCACAAGATTAAACTTGAATTCTCAATCAGTTCACCCCCACCTCTCCCTCCCTTAGTACATTCTCTCAACCTCCCAACCCCCGCCTCCTTTTCTTCCTTTCCTGAAATCACTGAAGACGAAACTACACTCCTTTCCTCCTCAAAACTAACCACCTGCTCCTCTGACCCTATTCCCACTCATCTACTCAACACTATCTCACCCACTGTCATCCTTTTCATCTGTCATATCCTCAATCTTTCACTTTCCACTGCAACTGTTCCTGATGCCTTCAAACATGCCGTAGTAACACCACTCCTAAAGAAACCCTCATTGGACCCTACCTGTCCCTCCAACTATCGCCCCATCTCCCTCCTCCCTTTCCTATCCAAGATGCTTGAACGTGCTGTTCACCATCGTTGCCTCGACTTCCTTTCATCTAAAGCAATTCTTGATCCACTTCAATCTGGCTTTCGCCCCCTTCATTCAACTGAAACAGCGCTTACTAAAGTCTCCAACAACCTGCTCCAGGCCAGATCCAAAGGGCTCTATTCTATCCTCATCCTCCTTGATCTATTTGCTGCTTTTGACACAGTCGATCACAGCTTACTCCTTGATACACTATCCTCACTTGGATTTCAAGGCTCTGTTCTTCCCTGGTTTTCTTCTTATCTCTCTCAACGTACTTTTAGCGTACATTCTGGTGGATCCTCCTCCTCTTCTATCCCGCTGTCAGTGGGTGTACCTCAGGGATGCGTCCTGGGACCTCTACTCTTCTCTATCTATACTTCTTCGCTTGGTACTCTGATCTCATCCCATGGTTTTCAGTATCATCTTTATGCCGATGACTCTCAGATCTACCTCTCCACACCAGAAATCTCAGCATGCTTCCAGGCCAAAGTTTCAGCCTGCCTGTCTGACATTGCTGCCTGGATGTCTCACCGCCATATGAAGCTAAACATTACCAAGACTGAGCTTCTTATCTTTCCACCTAAACTGACCTCTACTCTCCCCACATTCTCTATTTCTGTGGATAATACGCTCATCCTTCCCGTCTCATCAGCACGTAACCTTGGGGTCATCTTCGACTCCTCCCTCTCCTTCTCTTCACATGTTCAACAGACTGCTAAAACTTGTCGTTTCTTCCTCTATAACATCACCAAAATTTGCCCTTTCCTTTCTGAGTACGCAAGTAGAACCCTCATCCACACTCTTATCACCTCCCGCTTAGACTACTGCAACTTGCTTCTCACAGGTCTCCCACTGAGCCATCTCTCTCCTCTTCAATCTGTTCAAAATTCGGCTGCACACCTAATATTCCGCCAAAGCCGCTATGCTCATATTAGCCCTCTCCTCAAGTCACTTCATTGGCTCCCTATCCGTTTCCACATACAGTTCAAACTCCTCTTACTGACTTATAAATGCATTCACTCTGCAGCTCCTCAGTACCTCTTCACTCTCATCTCTCCCTATACTCCTCCCTGGGAACTCCGCTCACTGGGAAAATCTCTCTTGTCTGCAGCCTTCTCCTCCACCGCTAACTCCAGACTCTGTTTCTTCTATCTTGCCGCACCGTATGCCTGGAATAGACTTCCTGAGCCGGTACGTCAAGCCTCATCTCTGGCCATCTTCAAGTCTAAGCTAAAAATCCACCTTTTCGATACTGCTTTTAACTCCTAACCCTTACTCACCTTTTCAAAACCCTCACCTTTTCATCCTCCCTTCAACTGTCCCTATCACTGATATGTCCTGACTGTCCTAACCCTTATCCCTCACTTGTCCTGTCTGTCTGTCCTGATTAGATTGTAAGCTCTATCGAGCAGGGACTCTCTCTCTATGTTCTAGTGTAAAGCGCTGCGTACGTCCGGTAGCGCTATAGAAATGATAAGTAGTAGTAGTAGTATAGAAGTCCTTTCTTCATGGTTTCCTATGGTTTTAGTATCCATTCAATATTCATTCTATAAATATTACATAGCTCTTCATACTTGCTTCGGGAAAGTCTAATCTTTCCAGACAGAAGGGATCACTTTCGAATGTCCTCTGATAAAAACTACTCTGGTTCTTTTGGGGGGAATTACAACTGTTGGACCTACAACAACAGCTAATATGATAGAGACATGATTCTTGCTAAACATAACATTATTCTTAATAATTCCCATGGGGAATCCTCGCCGTTTTCTAAAGAGAAATATTATTTTCAATTAAATATTCATTAAAAAGTTTCTGAAGAACAAAGTACAGTATCAGGTAATTTTAAGTTCATCAGTTCAGTTTAAGATCTGATAAAACAAGAGTGCTTGCTCCATAACATTGACATTCGCACCTCAGTCAGTCCTTTCAACACACTCCCCTTAGAAATCAAATAACACCATAACACTTTCATTGGAATAAAATTTGGCTGCAGCTTTATTCACCAAACATCAGTAAATATCTCAACATCTCTTAACATTGTCTTTGTAACATCTAAATCTTTTAATCCAGGTTAATTGCCCATAGCGGTTCCATAGTGTTAAGCCATTCGGTAACGAAACTGGCTCACTTTTCCCCCATATTATCCCCCTTCTCCCCATGTGACTTACGGTGCCGTCAAGCCACATCTTACTCGTGGCGGTGCCGCCCCCGAGTTCTTTTCATTCCATATATTTCACAATATTCCTTTAACCGCCTCCGGGCCTTTAACCCCTCAAACAGGCCACAAGCGGTGACAGATTCCATCTTGTCACCGCTCCCCCCCCCCTCCCATTTAAGCTGCAGCCAAATCCTTGGTTAAACAATCCTCCAAGAGATCCTGGAGTGTACTCAAAAATATATCCATCCCAATTTCTGAAAGATGAACTCCATCTTTTCTATATAATCCTGCGCAATCCGCAGAAATCAACTCATGCGCTAACACCAAACCCCCCATTCTTCCCATAAATTTAGACACTTCCTCATTCACACTACGCCGCAAACGTTCAACGCCCTTAGGGTTGTGAGCCCCCCTCCACACTCGTCTGGGAATTATATGTGACCATACAATCATCGCCTCTGGGAAATAGCACATTACATCTAATAATTCTTTTTTCATAACCCGAATTAATTCAACTCCTTTGATATTACATAAATCATTACCCCCCAGATGAATACAAATTAAAACTGGGGATGAAAATCTCCGGGCTTGTAGCAATGCTGGCACCAACTGCTTCCACATCATACCACGTATGGTCAACCATCGAATCCGAATACCGAATTCCACCAGTCCCAAGTTGGATCCCCACTTGGACTCCAGAGCCTGCTTGTGCGCCCAGAAGACGTATGAATGACCACAAATCCACACACAAATGTCAGGAGGCAATCCATCTGCAAAATAAACTAAAACAATTAACATGCAATATTCACTTTCCTTCACGAATATATCCTTTATATCTGTTAGAACGCCAACGCCCCAAACGCTGTATCAAAACACCCGAACCCCCTGCCTGAGCTGCATTAGATGCCGCTCCAATTCTAAACGAGTGCGTCCCATACTCCTCAGGCTCCAAACCCATCTGTTTAAGACCCTTTTTGAGCACAGCTGCAAACTGATACCTAGTCAATGGGATACCGTTTTTATGCACCAACCACACCTCCCCACCCACCATCCTTATCCCATTGTAATCCACTGCACATTGCACCAGACAAAATTCCAAACCCTTAACTGCCCTCAATATAATCCACGTGCCCTTGCCAGCCTGATCAGTCTTTGACTTACGCAAATACAAATGCAACACTCCCTTCTCTACAATCACATCTCTGTGCTGCAAACCCTCAATACCCTGCGCCCTCCTAGAGGAAACCACCAATTCCCCCACTCTGCAAGCAGCAAAGAAAGCCACCACAAATGCCACTTGAAACAACCTCACTTCGTATTCCGAGAAACAAATCCTCCGTAAAACTTTACACAGCTGCACCACTTGTACATAGAACAGTGGCAGCCTCACCCTCTCCACCCGTGAAATCTGTTTCTTCCTAGAATAACCGCACAACAATTTGCGGACCAAATATGTTCGAGCTGGATCCTTCCAACCCAGCAATTTAGCAACAAATGCTAACGCGGCAATAGCCTGGGAAATCATCCCAAACGACCATTCTTTTTTGTCCGCAAAAGCAATAAATCTAGCAACTCTCTCTTCTCCAATCAGAAAAACCAAATCCCAATCCTGTTCTTCCAAAAAGGTTAAGAATCGACGCCAACCAACTCCATACGCCTTCCACGTATTTGCAGCTAGCACCCTCATCAGCAGCGTCTCACAACCTCTCGAAAATTGCGCCACAAATCTTCGGACATCCTTGTAGGCTCCCAATCGGCTGACGGGGCCAAAGCTCTGAAACGATGTAGCTGCAAACGAGATAAAGCGTCAGCGATCTCATTTGACACACCAGGCACATGTCTAGCAGTTAACCATACATTCAACTGTAAACATTTTAACACGATTAACCGCAGCAGCTCGATCAACAGCGGACAACGCGAATATTGCTTATTAATGGCCCATACCACTGACATATTGTCCGAATAGAAAGCAATCCTCCTATTCCTCAATCTCCGGTCCCATAGACACAATGCCACCCAGATCGGAAATAATTCCAACAGAGCAATATTTGCACACCATCCCATCTCTTTCCACCATTGCGGCCAGGCCTCCGCACACCAGGCACCTCCAAAGTAAATCCCAAATCCTATCTCCCCTGATGCATCAGTAAATAATTGCAAATCCACATTGGAAACTATTACCTCCTGCCAGATACATATACCATTAAATACCGACAAAAACTTTCTCCACAGCTGCAAATCCACCCGCACTGCTTGTGTCAGACGCACCTTAAAGTGCTTCCGTCTTAGCCCCACTGACAACAAAGCTAACTGTCTGGAAAATACTCTACCCATGGGAATCACCCTCGTAGCAAAATTAAAATGCCCCAGCAAGCACTGAATCTCCTTCAAAGTCACCTTACGCTTGGAATACACCCGATCAATCTCCTCAAGTAACGCAATAATCTTTTTGCTGGGCAAACACGACTCCATCCTCACTGAGTCTAGCTCGATTCCCAAAAAAACCAACCGAGTAACCGGGCTTTCACTTTTATCCGCTGCCAAAGGTACACCCATCTCCTTTGCCACCGTACCAAATGCTGACATTAACGCAGCACACTCATCAGAATTCGCTGGACCAACAAAAAGAAAATCATCTAGATAGTGCACCATAGAATCCAAACCACTAACTTGTTGCACTACCCACTGTAAAAATGTAGCAAAGGCTTCAAAATAATTACAAGAAATTGAACACCCCATAGGCAAACATTTGTCAAAATAAAACTTGCCTGCAAATTTAAACCCCAGCAACCTGAACGCCGTTGGGTGCACTGGGAGCAAACGAAAAGCTGCCTCAATATCTGCTTTCCCCATCAAGGCACCCTGACCCATCCTCCTCAACAACTCCACCGCCCGTTCAAAACTTGCATATTGCACTGAACAGAATTCAGGATCAATAAAAGTATTGACCCCATAACCCTCCGGATAAGACAAATTATGAATTAACCGGAAGGAAACTGGTTCTTTCTTCGGTATCACCCCCAATGGAGATATCACCAAGTCCTGAATTGGAGGGGCCACAAAAGGTCCTGCAATCCTACCCAGACTCAACTCCTTCCCCAACTTTTTCTTAACCACCTCCGCATGCTGAACCACTGATACCGAATTTTCACAATTATGCACCAACAGTGGTCCTTCATATGGAATTGGAAAACCTTCAGAAAACCCAACCCAGATCAAATATGCCTCCCCACCAAGCGGATACCGGTGCAACCAGGTTTCCAAAACCGACAAGTTAATGGGAGAAGGGGCCTTGCCAGCCCAAACCGGGCCCGCTTGGAATTCCTCCTCGATCCAACCTCCCCCTACCTGTGAATCCACCTCTGGTACATTTAAACGCTGGGTGAAGTCCCTGACAGATGGTGCAACAATGCTTAAATCTGCAGGCACCCCGAGTACATCTTCCTGCGTTAAATTGGAAACACGCATTACCGGGAACACTCCCCCTACTTCCGAAGCCACTCGAGCCCAATCCTCCTCCTCCTGCCGAAGCGAAATTACCTGCTCGCACCACCCCCAGTCCCCCGGCAAATCCAATTGAGCCACTACCATACCCGGGCACTCCAGCAGAGGCTCCCAAACGAAAGGGAACATTAACCGTGGGTGTAAAATTCGCAATCCACAAATCCACATCACGTACACCCCAATTCTCAGACTTGTCATGTGCTAAACTCCGCCTAAACTGCTCATCATAGTTAACCCAACCCCAACCTCCATACATTCTATATGCTCTTAATATTAAATCACAATATTTCCACAAACCTGGATACAACTCAGGCTTCTTATCTCCCAACACACTTGCAAATACATGAAAGCTCAGCAACCAATTCATAATCGTCTTCGCAACTCTCCCTTTCTTCTTTTTTCCTTCTTCTTTCCCCCCATCCTTCCCTCCATTACCATCCTTATCCTGCGCCAGCAATGCAAATAAATCAATAAATTTACCCTTTAAAATTCGCTGCCGCCACTTCACCCTGATATAACTATCCAAAGGTGCAATATTACATAACGTATGACCCAGCCTTGAACCAGCACCCACACCTGCAATCTGATTATTCCCCACACTCATCACCCCAGCTCCTACATCCTCTTCCCCTTCTTCAGAAGAGGAGGAAGATGACCCCGATGAATCCCAGGAATCCGACGATTCCCAAACCTGCAATGGATCCCTGATCACTCTCTTCCGATGCCTTTTGTCCTTCTCCAATCTTTTAACCACATGACACAAATTACGCAAAAGTTTTTTATTCTTTAACTTCTTCCGCAAACCCCGACCATGCACGCTTTTTTCCCGACCACTCCTCCCCCAAATCCCCTCCCGCAACTGCACTCCCTCCCTCCCCACTCCATACACAGCTGCACCAAACTCCTCCCACTCACCAGTAGCTCTCCCCATAGAAGGCCCCTCCAGTGGATCTTCACCAGCTTCGACACCGCTTAGTCCTGCATCTCGCAGCCGAGCACCACCACTCAGGCCAAGTCCTGCAGGAGCACCTACTTCCATCCATGCAGCTCTCTCTTGCTCCAGGCTCTAGCCCACTTGACACCCCATATCCACTAGCGGTCCCCCACGGGCCCCTACTACACCCTCCACCTCTCTCACCATATGCATACCCCTACCCCCAGAAACTGCCCCTCCCATACAATTTTTCTTCTTGCCACTCACTTTTCCCCCACCTTTCCCCACTTTCTTGGGACCCATCGTCACCAACACACCCAAAGTATCCCAATCACACCACCGCACTGTGCCCCACACACCCTGCCCAACCGCCCCTACTCCACTTCCCCAATACTCAAGTCTCCCAATCGCACCACTTAAATTTTCAAATAAACCCCATACCTTCCCCTTTATGTTTACCCCACACTCAAGCCCCCTTTTTCCCCTACAATTCACCTCTTGTGACAATTCCCTCTCCAAAGTACCACCATACACCTCCACACTCTAAATTAATCAATTAATGCAGCTCCCACTACCCGACAGCATTACTGTCCACTGCACCCCACTCTGGCCCCGCCCCCCCCAATCGTGTCGCCAACACCTGCCCAAACCTTACCCGAACTCTCCGATCTTCACCTTACCACGACCCCCACTTCCCCATGCAAAATCCAATCGCCACTGCCCTTTCTTCCTCCCCTACTCGTACCACAATCGCCAAATTAGCCCTCCTCCGTTCTCCCCGCTCCACTTCCTGCTTTATTCGCGTCACCGCCCACTCCTTCACCTCTCTCCGTAGTCCGACCCCCTCCTGCTTGTCCTTACCGCCATCTCCTCTTGCCTCTCAGCGTCCTGCAACTCCGCACCGGTTTCCCCAGCGCGAAACCGGAAGTAATCTCGCGCTTCGCAATTCCACCTCGGAGCCTCTCTCCGGCTCCTTCCCGGTCACCCCTCAGGTAAGAAACGGTTTTTCTTTCACCAAAAATCATCAAATTCCCCTCTATCCACCCTCACCCTCTCCTACCCTCCCACTTAATACCTTTTGCGCGCCAAAACCTCTTTGCCCTATCTCAGCCTCTCCCTCTTCCCACCAATCCCCTTTCTTCCTATTTAACCAATCTTTTCCTTTCCCTTCTGTTGCTAACCTGCCTACCCTCTTCTGCCCTGCCCACCCCCCTTTCCTTTCCAAGCTTTTCTCTTCCTATTTTGACTGACTTTGCCATCAGTCAATGTTATTACCCCCACAGTTTAGGCTGTGAGGGTTCCCTTATTCCAAGTTATTCTAATATCCAGGAAAAATTCAATGTATCACTTATTTCATGATAAATAATCCTCAATAATAATTTTTCCACAGAATCTACAGCCTGGTCAGAAAGTACAGTGTCAGGTAATTTTAAGTACATCAGCTCATTTCTAATCCAGATTGAACAACAGTGCTTACTTCATTATTCCAGGTTATTCTAATATCCAGGAAATTTTCAATTTATCACTTATTTCATAATAAATAATCCTGAACAGAAAGTCCAAAAACAGGTAATTTTAAGTTCATCAGTTCAGATTAAGCTCTGATAAAACAAGAGTGCTTGCTAGATTATTCCAAGTTATTCTAATATCCAGGAAAATTTCAATGTATCACTTATTTCATAATAAATAATCCTCAATAATCCTTTTGTTCCACAGGACCTACAACTACTACTACTAAACATTTCTATAGCGCTACTACACTTACGCAGCGCTGTACAAATTAACATGAAAAGACAGTCCCTGCTCAACAGAGCTTACAATCTAAATTGGACAGACGAACAGACAGTTAGGGGTGGGGAAATTGCAGTGGTAGGGGTGATAAGTGAGGGTGTTGAGTAAGAGAGTCATGGTTAGGAGTCGAAAGAGGTGGGCTTTAAGCCTAGACTTGAAGACAGCCAGAGAGTGAACCTGACGTACTGGCTCAGGGAGTCTATTCCAGGCATAAGGAGCAGCGAGATAGAAGGAACGGAGCCGGGAGTTAGCAGTGGGGGAGAAGGGGGACGACAGGAGACATTTACCCTGTGAACGGAGTTCACGGGGAGGAGTGTAGGGAGAGATGAGAGATAAGAGCGGAAAGGTACTGAGGAGCTGCTGGAACAGAAAGTCCAAAAACAGGTAATTTTAAGTTCATCAGTTCAGATTGAGCTCTGATAAAACAAGAGTCCTTCCTACATTATTCCAAGTTATTCTAATATCCAGGAAAATTAATAATGTGTCACTTATTTCATAATAAATGATCCTCAATAATCCTTTTGATCCACAGGACCTACAACTGGAACAGAGAGTCCAGGAACAGGTAATTTTAAGTTCATCAGTTCAGATTAAACTCTGATAAACAAGAGTGCTTGCTCCATTATTCCAAGTTATTCTAATATCCAGGAAAATTAATAATGTGTCACTTATTTCATAATAAATAATCCTCAATAATCCTCTCTTTCCACAGGACCCACAACTGGAACAAAAAGTCCAGAAATAGGTAATTCTAAATTCATCAGTTCAGATTAAGATCTGATAAAACAAAAGTGCTTGCTCCATTATTCCAAGTTATTCTAATATCCAGGAAAATTAATAATGTGTCACTTATTTCATAATAAATAATCCTCAATAATCCTTTTGATCCACAGGAGCTACAACTGGAACAGAAAGTCCAGGAACAGGTAATTTTAAGTTCATCAGTTCAGATTAAACTCTGATAAAACAAAAGTCCTTCCTACATTATGACATGTTATTCTAATATCCAGGAAAATTAATATAGTGTCACTTATTTCATGATAAATAATGCTCAATAATCCTCTCTTTCCACAGGACCCACAACTGGAACAGAAAGTCCAACAACAGGTAATTTTAAATTCATCAGTTCAGATTACACTCTGATAAAACAAGAGTGCTTGCTCCATTATTCCAAGTTATTCTAATATCTAGTAAAGTTTGAATGTATCTCTTGTTTCATAATAAATAATCCTCAATAATCCTTTTGATCCACAGCAGCTACAACTGGAACAGAAAGTCCAGGAACAGGTAATTTTAAGTTCATCAGTTCAGATTAAACTCTGATAAAACAAGTGTGATTGCTCCATTATTCCAAGTTATTCTAATATCCAGGAAAATTAATAATGTGTCACTTATTTCATAATAAATAATCCTCAATAATCCTCTCTTTCCACAGGACCCACAACTGGAACAGAAAGTCCAACAAGAGGTAATTTTAAATTCATCAGTTCAGATTACACTCTGATAAAACAAGAGTGCTTGCTCCATTATTTCAAGTTATTCTAATATCCAGGAAAATTAATAATGTGTCACTTATTTCATAATAAATAATCCTCAATAATCCTTTTGATCCACAGGACCTACAACTGGAACAGAAAGTCCAGGAACAGGTAATTTTAAATTCATCAGTTCAGATTACACTCTGATAAAACAAGAGTGCTTGCTCCATTATTCCAAGTTATTCTAATATCTAGTAAAGTTTGAATGTATCTCTTGTTTCATAATAAATAATCCTCAATAATCCTTTTGATCCACAGGACCTACAACTGGAACAGAAAGTCCAGGAACAGGTAATTTTAAGTTCATCAGTTCAGATTAAACTCTGATAAAACAAGTGTGATTGCTACATTATTACAAGTTATTCTAATATCCAGGACAAAGTTCAATATATCACTTATTTCATGATAAATAATCCTCAATAATCCTCTCTTTTCACAGGACCCACAACTGGAACAGAAAGTCCAACAACAGGTAATTTTCATCAGTTCAGATTACACTCGGATAAAACAAAAGTACTTGCTCCATTATTCCAAGTTATTCTAATATCCAGGAAAATTAATAAGGTGTCACTTATTTCATAATAAATAATCCTCAATAATCCTTTTGATCCACAGGAGCTACAACTGTTACAGAAAGTCCAGGAACAGGTAATTTTAACTTCATCAGTTCAGATTAAGATCTGATAAAACAAGAGTGCTTGCTCCATTATTCCAAGTTATTCTAATATCTAGTAAAGTTTGAATGTATCTCTTGTTTCATAATAAATAATCCTCAATAATCCTTTTGATCCACAGGACCTACAACTGGAACAGAAAGTCCAGGAACAGGTAATTTTAAGTTCATCAGTTCAGATTAAACTCTGATAAAACAAAAGTCCTTCCTACATTATGACATGTTATTCTAATATCCAGGAAAATTAATATAGTGTCACTTATTTCATAATAAATAATCCTCAATAATCCTCTCTTTCCACAGGACCCACAACTGGAACAGAAAGTCCAACAACAGGTAATTTTAAATTCATCAGTTCAGATTACACTCTGATAAAACAAGAGTGCTTGCTCCATTATTCCAAGTTATTCTAATATCCAGGAAAATTAAAAATGTGTCACTTATTTCATAATAAATAATCCTCAATAATCCTTTTGATCCACAGGACCTACAACTGGAACAGAAAGTCCAGGAACAGATAATTTTAAGTTCTTCAGTTCAGATTAAACTCTGATAAAACAAGAGTGCTTGCTCCATTATTCCAAGTTATTCTAATATCCAGGAAAATTAATAATGTGTCACTTATTTCATAATAAATAATCCTCAATAATCCTCTCTTTCCACAGGACCCACAACTGGAACAAAAAGTCCAGACTTAGGTAATTCTAAATTCATCAGTTCAGATTAAGATCTGATAAAACAAGAGTGCTTGCTCCATTTTTCCAAGTTAATCTAATATCCAGGAAAATTAATAATGTGTCACTTATTTCATAATAAATAATCCTCAATAATCCTTTTGATCCACAGCAGCTACAACTGGAACAGAAAGTCCAGGAACAGGTAATTTTAAGTTCATCAGTTCAGATTAAACTCTGATAAAACAAAAGTCCTTCCTACATTATGACATGTTATTCTAATATCCAGGAATATTAATATAGTGTCACTTATTTCATAATAAATAATCCTCAATAATCCTCTCTTTCCACAGGACCCACAACTGGAACAGAAATTCCAACAACAGGTAATTTTAAGTTCATCAGTTCAGATTAAGATCTGATAAAACAAGAGTGCTTGCTCCATTATTCCAAGTTATTCTAATATCTAGTAAAGTTTGAATGTATCTCTTGTTTCATAATAAATAATCCTCAATAATCCTTTTGATCCACAGGACCTACAACTGGAACAGAAAGTCCAGGAACAGGTAATTTTAAGTTCATCAGTTCAGATTAAACTCTGATAAAACAAAGTCCTTCCTACATTATGACATGTTATTCTAATATCCAGGAAAATTAATATAGTGTCACTTATTTCATAATAAATAATCCTCAATAATCCTCTCTTTCCACAGGACCCACAACTGGAACAGAAAGTCCAACAACAGGTAATTTTAAATTCATCAGTTCAGATTACACTCTGATAAAACAAAAGTACTTGCTCCATTATTCCAAGTTATTCTAATATCCAGGAAAATTAATAATGTGTCACTTATTTCATAATAAATAATCCTCAATAATCCTTTTGATCCACAGGAGCTACAACTGGAACAGAAAGTCCAGGAACAGGTAATTTTAACTTCATCAGTTCAGATTAAGATCTGATAAAACAAGAGTGCTTGCTCCATTATTCCAAGTTATTCTAATATCTAGTAAAGTTTGAATGTATCTCTTGTTTCATAATAAATAATCCTCAATAATCCTTTTGATCCACAGGACCTACAACTGGAACAGAAAGTCCAGGAACAGGTAATTTTAAGTTCATCAGTTCAGATTAAACTCTGATAAAACAAGTGTGATTGCTACATTATTACAAGTTATTCTAATATCCAGGACAAAGTTCAATATATCACTTATTTCATGATAAATAATCCTCAATAATCCTCTCTTTTCACAGGACCCACAACTGGAACAGAAAGTCCAACAACAGGTAATTTTCATCAGTTCAGATTACACTCTGATAAAACAAAAGTGCTTGCTCCATTATTCCAAGTTATTCTAATATCCAGGAAAATTAATAATGTGTCACTTATTTCATAATAAATAATCCTCAATAATCCTCTCTTTCCACAGGACCCACAACTGGAACAAAAAGTCCAGAAATAGGTAATTCTAAATTCATCAGTTCAGATTAAGATCTGATAAAACAAGAGTGCTTGCTCCATTTTTCCAAGTTATTCTAATATCCAGGAAAATTAATAATGTGTCACTTATTTCATAATAAATAATCCTCAATAATCCTCTCTTTCCACAGGACCCACAACTGGAACAGAAATTCCAACAACAGGTAATTTTAAGTTCATCAGTTCAGATTACACTCTGATAAAACAAGAGTGCTTGCTCCATTATTCCAAGTTATTCTAATATCCAGGAAAATTAATAATGTGTCACTTATTTCATAATAAATAATCCTCAATAATCCTTTTGATCCACAGGACCTACAACTGGAACAGAAAGTCCAGGAACAGGTAATTTTAAGTTCATCAGTTCAGATTAAACTCTGATAAAACAAGTGTGATTGCTACATTATTACAAGTTATTCTAATATCCAGGACAAAGTTCAATATATCACTTATTTCATGATAAATAATCCTCAATAATCCTCTCTTTTCACAGGACCCACAACTGGAACAGAAAGTCCAACAACAGGTAATTTTCATCAGTTCAGATTACACTCTGATAAAACAAAAGTACTTGCTCCATTATTCCAAGTTATTCTAATATCCAGGAAAATTAATAATGTGTCACTTATTTCATAATAAATAATCCTCAATAATCCTTTTGATCCACAGGAGCTACAACTGTTACAGAA